>NC_056748.1:966125364-966330364 GCF_019279795.1 Protopterus annectens
GCATTTGTACTGTTCTTTTTTCTCACATCATTTAGGTGTTCATAAATTCTGCGTTTCAGTTGTCTTTCAGTTTTGCCTATATAAAAGGTATCGCAAGAACCACATGTAACTAAATAAACTAGTCCCTTTGAATTACAATTTGAGTAATTTTTGTTGTATATGGTTTTATTTATTGCTTGTAAACATACCTCTTCCCCTTGTAATATGTATTTACATTGATTACAGGCACCACATTTGTATGTCCCCCTCCTTTTTTGTGTAAATATCTGTGTATTAGCTGCCTGTTCTAATACATTTTAATATTCTATCCTTTTTTGAAAACCACCTTTAAAGGTTTGTTCTTGAATATTTCCAAATTTGTGAATTCAGTAAACTTTTTAAAATGTTTTATTATTTGTGTCCTTCAGAATATCCCAGCTAATGCTAAACCTGTTATTCTAAAAAACTTTTTGCTTTGTGGGATGATTGTTCCTTATGGCTTTGTCCACTTTCCAATTGCCGAATGGCAATTTTGGTGGGCAGGGGGTGTGTGTATTGTGAGAGCACTGCTCTTAGACACACCCTCTGCACTCGTACACAGAACCGTGCCTGTTTAACAGCACAGCAGTGTGCCTTCCTGCACTGAAGTTTGCTGAATCCCGGGACAAGGAGACTATAATTATTATTAATCAAAATTCTAACCAAAATTAACCTTCATTACTATATTTAGAGTAGCTGCAGGGTTAAAATTTGAAGGTCCTTGACCTGTTAAGTAATCGTTTTTTTCAAAATATTAAGCTAGTATGTGCCTGCCCCAGTGGCACAGAGGAATAAGGTTCGGACTACCTCTCAGGCAACCCAAGTTCGTCTAGTGGCTTGGGTGCTTGACTGTGCCCTTTTTGGGGGGTGGGGAGTAATCATGGTTCTGACCTGGCTTGCACTGCTGCTCTACTAACAGCACTTCTAGTGGACAGAGGGTGCTAGCTGCAGGCAGCCTGTTTTAAGCCACGTTGTATGCTAAAGCTGATGGCAGTAGCCCTTATTAGCATGTGTGAGGGATCATGCATTTCCTGACAGAGTGACAAAAAAGCAGAGGTGGCACTTGTGGTGACAAGAATGTTCATGCCACTATCAGAGATATGGTTAGGCTATAATGAAACTGCTTTCATTGGTGGGATGCCAACAAGAACACAAAGCACCTTTGAGGCATGCTTGATGCCTACCCCCCAGACTGAGGGGAGAATTTGACAGTAGACATGCATAGGGGAAAAATAATACAAATATAAATATATGCACACACACACACACACACACACACACACACACACACATATATATATATATATATATATATATATATATAGATAGATATAGATATATAGATACATATTACTAGTATATCTGGTGTTGATAAAAACAGACAATTATTGCAGTTTAAACAGTTTAAAAATTTATGAAATTGAACCACACATTTGCTTTGCTGAATTTTCTTGTTATGGTTATGTGAAAGTTTCTGGGAGTGCATTTAGAATCATAATAGTAATAAAAGTAAACACCCAAAGTGCTGAATAAATATCTCAACACAATCCATCAAGGATTCCTAATAAGGCCTACCCTCAGGCATGGGAAGTATCTAACTGCAGCAGTAACACTAACACACTGGCAATGGCAGGCCTAGGTGACCAGATGGTCAGCTGAAAGGGCAGACTAACACTAATACACTGGCAATGGCAGGCCTAGGTGACCAGATGGTCAGCTGAAAGGGCAGAATAACACTAACAATCTGGCAATGGCAGGCCTAGGGGACTAGATGGTCAGCTGAAAGGGCAGAATAACACTAACAAACTGGCAATGGCAGGCCTAGGTGACTAGATGGTCAGCCGAAAGGGCAGAAGTGAACAGTACAAGAATTATCCTCATTTTCTGAGGGGAGAGGAGAGCAAAACAACTGGTGATGACTACTCAGTAGTGAAGAAGACCAGGGAGAAGTCTCTCTGAGTTGCTTTTACAAAGCACTGATAGAGCTACAGTCTTCCAATATTAAATTGCCGGACTATATGAAATGAAAACATGCTCAGTATCGCTGCATATTACCACCTTTGAAAAATACTTACACACTGCTTGCCTGATCTTGTCATGCTCCCCTTAACCCAATTGGTGCTGGTTTCTGATCTTTCAGTTAGACCTAATACTGGCTTATGTTTCCTCTGTCCTTGCCAAAAGCAAGCGGTTACAAAAGGATTGGTATCCAGTACTAGGAGGAGAGCTGGGACATTACAGACTTGTCTGTGAGGTGCATTAAAAACTCTGGCAGAAGATTGTGATGTGATTAATGAAATCTCTTTCTCCAGTCATTACGTGATATCACATATCTCCTAATTTGCCTTCCATCTCCTTTTGTGAGGAGCTCCAATCTTGTGGTTGCAAGACTGTATGACTGTCTAGTCCATGTATTAACCTTCTGCTTTCATCAAGCTATCAGGTATAATCTTGTAGTTTTTACTACCAACAAGAAAAGGAATACATGCAAAAGAAAGAAAGATATGCTGAAATAATTTTCTGCAGAAATACTGAGCTTAAAATATCCTAAATGAAAAAGGCCATAATAGCAAGTTATTAAAATATGCTTCGACTGTTTTTCCCCACAGAGGGTACTTTTTCAACTTTTCATTTTTTTTTTGTTTGGCTGCTGTGCCCCCGATTGCCTGCTTGGGCCTACATGTATTCTGCTTCCACTGAGGACCCTCAGCAAGGGTGGGTAAACAGGGCAGGTATATTGAGTGGGGCTTCCTGTGAGTATACATGAGGAACCAGGGGTAAACTGGGAGCTACATGCAGCATTACTGTTCTTTTACAGAACTTCTGATATCACTCTTTCATTGCTGTTTCTGATGTCACATTTGAGAGATATGCAAAGGTATCAGTCTGCACTCTATTCACAGCAATGATAAATGATTTCTCATTTTTATGTCAGCCTCTAGAATGACATGAATTCTTGACGTACCTGCATGAGTGTCAGAAACTCTTCTGGTCATCACTGGAGTGAAGAGCTGTGTGTAGATTTCCAGACATACTTCACCTGCTTACATAGCCCTTGACCACAACTCATTGTTGAAACTGTTCTCATCATTGCAAGTAGAAGTTATGGATGTATCATATCTACAGCCAAATCATACATCTATAATATGGTTTCTGTCCCAGAGTGGTTAACTAATACAGCAATGAGTGCTGAACAAAACTGAAGGAAACTAACTGCTGAAGTACACTGGAGAATCTCAAACTAATAATGTAAAGCATTGCATTGTTCTCTCCTAAATGTGTATTTCATTATGAATTATTATGCATTCAACATTTTGTAGTTTTGTTGCGTGCCACAGATTTGTGCAATGACATGAGAATCGGATGAAAACACAAGAACTGTTTCCTATTTCTGCATTACATCCAACAAAAACATCATGCTATCCTTAACCTAGGCCATGTAAACAAAACCATCTGTGATTATTGCTCACAATGTTTCACTGTTAATTTTCATAAAAGAGGTTTTGCATAACTGCTTCCATTTTCTTGTCATTCTTAGAAGAGTTTACACACCTGTGGCTTCCTTAGTACAGCAGTAGAGATCGCTTTTACAGTGCAGACACATACCCTACAGATTAAATAAGGAAATATGTTGCATGTGTTGTAAGAGTGTATTTTTATTTTTGCCATTCTTTTGTTGTCATGGGACACTCAGACTTTTAGACTTATTTTATTAGGCTGGATGCCTAATTCTGTATATTTCTAAAATCAAAATTTCAAGTCAGCTATCCACATACAGATCCTTTCAGTGGAGAACATGTCTTAATTTTATTGTGGATGACCTTCAGTTTTCATCACTGTGCATACTGTGGAAGCTACATTTTGGTTGCATATGTTGCTGCAAAGAGCAAAAATTCATTGTTTTCTGATTACGTCACCTCAGGAAAAATTCTAGATGATTTTATTAGTTAAGGATGCACAGGCTATGGTAGATCACATAATCATGCGGGTCCAGTAGCATGAATATAGTGTGTTTATAATGATAAGCTTTCACACACACAATGACACATTGCAGCAAATACAACTGAGAGTGCATTGAAAGGCTGCATAGCAAAGTGAAAAAATGTATTGTTTTCTATTTAGGTCACTGTAGGAAAAATTCCAGATGACTTTATTGGTTAAGGAGGTGCAGACCCAATACTACCTGCATGCACATGCACACACAGACACACGCAAATGCTGATTTCAATATCCACCTCAAACTAGTGAAAAAACAGTGCAAAGGTACCACAGCTGCATAGTGAAAAAACAGTGCAAAGCTGTGCAATGTGGCCCAACAGTAATTAAGTATGCGCATAATTATGCAAGTCACTAATAAAAAGAGAGCAAGTTGTGCAATGTAATGGACACTGCTATGGTAGGTCACATGACATCATGGGCCCAGTAGCATGAATGTAGTGTGCTTGCAATGGTAACCTTTCACACACACACAATGACACATTGCAGCAAACACAACTGAGAGTGCATTGAAGGGCTGCATAGCAAAGGGAAAAATGTATAGTTTTCTGGTTAGGTAACTCACTGCCGGAAAAATTCCAGATGACTTTATTGGTTAAGGAGGTGCAGACCCAAAACCACCTGCATGCACGCACGTGCACGCATGCGCGCATGCACACACACACACACACACACACACACACACACACACACACACACACACACACACACACACACACACACACACACACACACACACACACACACACACACACACACAATGACACAAATGCTTGTTTAATATCCACCTCAAACTGTCAGATTTCACACACAAAAATAATCCGTAATCTAATACCAGGGTATTCTATTAACCTTTTCACATACTGTTATCAACAATTGAGGTCAGGATTCATAAATATTAGTACCACAGCAAAGTCTCTAATATTCTCCTTACTGTAATTGGGCAGGAAATGGGTGTATAGGGCAGATAGTTGAGGAGAAGTACAGCTACTGAAACACACTGAAGGCAAGGATTTTTTTTTTTTTTACTGTTTTGTTTTTATTTGTTTTTCTCTAGGACAGCTGCCTGTTTGCTTATTTCCTTAACAAGGATAGAGGAAAAAGTAAGCATGAGGAAGGTGTGGGCAGGAAGGAAGGTTTTAGATTAGCAGCAAGGACCGACAAACCAAGCAACAGGAGTGGTGGTGGCATAAATAAGGTGGACCACAAGGAAGATACACAAATAGACAAAGGGAGGACACATAATAATGGGGAGAACTAGACAACAAACTGGGAGGGAAATGACACACAATAAAAGACAGCAACATGATGATGGCTAGGGTGGATTGACAGATGACTGCCAAGCTGCACAATGCTGCACTCAGCTAGATGTCAGTCATGTCCATGACTATTCTAATGGTTGGTCTCATCCACTGGTGGCCAAGGCCTGGCAACCTGCAACTGTGTAATTCACAGGAGGATGTGCTCCAGGTTGCCCATGCAGGTGTCCTGCTGATGATCTTCCAAAGCCATCACCCGGCCTTCCATCTCACTCCAAATGACCCAGCAGAACCTCACCCATGATGCTCACTGATGGGATTACTACATCTCCTAGTGGAGAAGCAGAATGAGAGGGCACCAGCAAGCCTCATGCCACCCCACCACAGGATGGCCATCCTCAAGCTACAGACTGGTAAGCCTGGAGACCACTGGGGACCCAGCAGGTGATGGTGAGGTAGGTACATTCCACTGACACACCTCATCTGCCACCATGGCCAACTCTGCATTAAATATGAACATAAATACAGAGAAAATAGGATTAATAATAAAATACAGATAATGAAAGTGATATAAAATGAAAAGCAAAAGCAGCTATCAGTAGGTTGTGCTGCATTGGTTGGCAACACAAGTTCTGGAGAAGTGAACTTCAGTTTGTGATACAATGGCAAAACAAACACATTATAAAGGCTGACACAGATGTACTACTGAGGTATGTGCCTTACAAGGATTAGATGGCAAGTAACCAGTGTATATCACTGAGGCACAATGCATGGGTAGCAACCAGTGGAAGTACAGTGGGCATTGAAGCAAGGCAGAAATAACCCCCTTAGGAAATGCAGTAAATAGTCCTGAGGTGCTTAGTAGCATGGAACATTCAATAGCTACTAAATGTTGAGATGCGTGGCACTGAGTGGTATCATATGCCACACATAACCCACCTCAGAAAAATAACATGAATACATTTAGGATGTTTAAACCATGTGGGAATATGACACAATGGCTTATGTCAGCCACAATGGAGAGAAATCTGACAGTCCAACATTTACATGCATATGATATGCCAGGTATAACTGACACAGGCAGGGGCAGTGGAATGGCCAATGTAACAGACACCCATGACAGGCTGACAAGGGCAGTGCCCATTAATGGCATAGGATAGGATATATAATAGGATAGGATATGGATGTGGCACTGAAGGAGGCCAGCTGTACTTATGCCAAAGTACCCATTAAGGTGGTGGCACACCCACAGTCAGTCCTGTCTATATTACCATGACAATGCCTGGAATACTTGGCAGTAGGTAAGACAATAACACAGTTTCACTTGTAAATACAAGGTAGATGACATGTAAAGCAGAGCTCTAACAGCAATGAAACTATTACACAGCACTGCAAACATTGGCAGAGAAACAGGTGACTAAGAAATAAGCAGGTATAACACTAACCCTATATACATACATACCATAACAGCAGTACATGCATTTATGACCCCTCTGGCATATCAGCTGATTTCCTGTATCTCACCAGGTGCAGAAAAGCCTACAAAAGAGCAAAAATTATTAATAACTGCTCATAGCTGTACAATAATGCTTACTAATGTGTAAGCAATTAAAAAGTACTCTACTTACTGTAGAACTCTGGTTGTCTCTCCTTAACCTCTTCTTCCCATTGGCAGGGAAAGGCAAGGTGCTGCCTCTTTAGATCCATGTAATGATGGCAACACTGTTCACCAGAGCGGTTAATGCCTGTGGTACCAGTCATCAGCCTGGTAAAGCAGTGTCAGGCATCCACCTTACACTTGGGATATTCATACACATTTTCCAGCAGGTGCTTATGGTGGTGCTGATGCAGGAGATGGAGAAAAAAATGCTGTCTCTCTCATGTACCATGCTGGAACCCTTCCATAAGCCATGACCACTTACCAGACAGAGGATTTACATTAACACATTGCAGTAGCCATATGACATGCATCAAAGAGCAGCATGGCAGCATGATGCATCCCAATGCCACAGCAGTGTTACGTGACAACAGATATAAACAAAGGCGGAGGAGGTCACAGGCACACTGGGAATGCACTGTATCACTCCTCTACAAACTCATTAGTATAAAATATCTTGACAATCTAGTTCAGTTCTTAGCATTGAGATGTCGGGATACCTTTTTAGGTCACAGAGTGAGTTGTAGAAATCCTGCAGCCCCACTAATGTCACAGACCTTTGCAGGCATGTGCAGAATATTTTGCAGTCCACCATGCACGCGCACAGGCTAGCATAGGCTTCATAATGCACCGTAGAGCTGTCTACACATTGTGTTTACTATGCAGTTCAGAGACACATAAGAGAAGTTGCTTTATTAACAAATTACTGCACTATGATCCCTATAATGGTGTAATATAAACAGCCATCACCACTGCTGTGTTCACCGCACTAATAAATTTGCACAAGTATTGTGAGTAGCTTTCAGAAGAAATGGCTAATATTGGTCTAGAGAGTCCAAAATTGTCCAACATCTGCTGTTGTAAGGATACATACATAAGTGGAGGGTCGGGATCATGACTGGACATATTTACATTTTTATTTGAAAGGTTGATCCACGGGAAACAGAGAGAGAGAGAGAGAGGGATGGGGAGCCCAGCATAAGTTATAGAGTTGAATAAGTGCAGACAGGGCACAGGTCCAATCATCAATAGCCCACTAGATGTATGGCTAACTGTCAATGAGAGGTAGTGTAACTACCTGGTAGGCATCTTGGACAGAGATGGATATGCAGGAATGTATACATTCTGCAGCAGTGGTTCAGGTGTGTTATCTGCTAGATGGAGTCTGGTGGGGGGAAGCAGACTTGAGTGCTCATACAGGATATGGATGAACATGCATGACACATGTCAGTTGTGCTATTTTAGGCACAGGCCATTGGAGTGGCCATCACTACTGCAAGATGTGCTGGAGTGGTAGAGCTGATGTTGCACATAGTTGTGCCCATTCAATGTTCATATGTGTATGCACACCTGTACAAGAACACACAGCACAATGAACCAGCATAAGTGGCTTAAGGGGTTCTTCCAGTAGAGAGCAAAGTGCTGCTGTGGGCAGTCAATAAGCACAGATAGCAGATTCCCTGCACCAACAAGACAGACTGAGCCTTTCAGGAATGTATGTTTTGGCAGCTGTTAACAGATATCAACACTATAGGTGGCCACAACAGATCAGCACTACAGGTCCAGTGGAAATTCACTATGATTCTGCATGCATGCAAAAAGATCAAGGTCATTACACAGAAAAGAATGACCACAAGGGGGTGACCACCATTGCATATTATTGTCACTGATATGGAAGAATTCACAGTGTTCCTGTCTGGAGATAGTGTAACCAGATCAGCACCCACATCCAGGCCTACACTAGATATCCGGGTACTTTTACTATCACATCCCTGTCAGCAATGCACCAAGTTCATATTTCCATATGTTATTAACATGGTGTTGGACATTCACATCAGTGTTGTGAGCTTCTGGATATTAAGCACCCACCATATCTCCTCTATAAGCACATCTGGTATGCAAACATGACAGCATACATCACAGGTATGTTTGTTTACATTCTGTGAAAACATTGTTACCTGTAATATTGTTGAAGCACTGGGGTGTGGGATTGTCACATATTAGCAATTTTATAGATGAGTGTTTATCTATCTATTTTTAAAGGTTATTTGATCATGTTTTTTTTTTTTTTTTTTTAAGCAGATAGTATCGTCACCAAACAGCAAGAGGGTTGCTATTTTGATTCTCGGCCAGGATGCTTTCTGTGTGAAGTCTTTATGTCCTCCCTGTGTTTATGTGAGTTTCCTCTGGGCTCTGATTTCCTCCCACACTCCAAAGACATGCAATAGGTAGATTGGACACCCTAAAGTGGACATAGGTGTGAGTATGTCTGCAAGTGTGCGGTGTGGAAGAACTACTGCAGCAGGGCTTGCCACCTAGCGATGTAAACTTTGGCTCTAGATGATTGTCACTGCTGAAATGCCACCCTGATCCAATGTACAAAAATGGGAAAATAGGTTGTGAATGGATGGATTTTTATTAATCTTTTTTCAACAGCAACAATCACAGTGTTCATTTTTCCCTACTATGTGTACCTATTTCAGAAGAAGTAACACTATAACAACAACAAAACAAACAATCCTTATACAATATGTATGCACGTTTATAATGTAAATTCAAAGTTAGACTGAAAACCAAAACAATGAACATATTTTACATATGACATAAACATTTGCTATCTCCTATAAAATGTATTCACTGCTCCATCTATTTTTCCCATCAAATGTCCAATTTCTTGCTCTTCTCTTAACTTTAAGTTAAGTTCTGTTAACTTTACTCACATTCCAACTTTTCATTTTTTTCTCCATCATATTTAATTTGTTTCAGCATTCAACCCTTCTGATGAATTTTAAATATTCTGTATATAAACTCCCCATTTTAGCCATCTGCAGCATTCTCATTCTCTTGCAAATAACATTTTTGCAATAAATGCTAACGGAAATTTGGTAACTAACTATTTCTTCTTCCATCCTGGTGTACCTTTCTCTATCCCAAATGTTAAAGCTTCTCATGACCTGTTATAGGTTTTCTAAATATTTCCACCCAGCCTTTATTTGCTTGCTTTCATCTCCTCTGTGCCCTTCTACATTCCAAAAAAAGGTGGAGATGTGGAGCATAGGATGCGGGGGTACTATAACACTTTGTGCTTTCACTCCCCTTTTGTGCATTATCTTATTAGGCATACTGTACAACAAATGTAAGATCCTCATTTGTTGACCCCAAACATAAGGCCATTTTCTAAGATGATATGAATTTTGCCATAACTAATTCCATGCATTTTGTGTCATGTACTTGTTCATAGGTTCATAAGTTCATAGGTTGGTACTAGGTTATCGGCCCTATGGCCTATACAAGCCTAGCCATAATTGAAGAGGGCCAAGTGGTGCTCTGCTTGACATGTATGGGCAGTCTATTCCAGAGTATGGGGAGTCTCTGGGTCATGAAAATATCCCTCCTTCATGTTTTGTTCATTGTGATGATCAAGTTTAGATCTCTGACACATGTGGCTTTGAGGGATTGGAATTTCTTTAGGTGTAGCATGTCCAACAGCTCTGTGATAGACATGGCCTTGTATGTTAAGCAGAGATCGCCTCTGAGTAGGCGATATAGGACAGAGTATAGCTGGAGTTCTTTTAGATGGTCAGCATAGGGCATCTGCTTTAGGCCTGTGATTCTTTTAGTGAGGTATTTCTGTGGCCTTTCCAGCTGTTGCAGATGTCTTGTGAGGTACATACCAAATGGGGCATTGTGCTCTATAATGGGTCTAATGAGGGATGAGTACAGTGGGACAATGACCTCCTTTTTTCTGGATGAAAAGCCCTTAGTGATGAGGTGTGCCACATAGAAGGATCTCCTGACTGTTGTGGCAATGTGGTTATCGAAGGTGAGAACACTGTCCACCTGTGTCCCTAAGTCTCTTATCACACTTTGAGGGTTTAGTGTACTGCCACTTATGGGGATAATTATATGTTTCTTGGCATTGAGCTTGAGCCCATGGCACTGGCACTAAGCATCTATTTCTGTAAGGCTTTCTTGTAGAATATCCACATCATTTGGAGATTCAATAATGGCTCCCAGTTTGCAGTCATCTGCAAACTTTGTTAGACAGAGTCCCTTAGCATTGGCCTGAACATCAGAGAAGTAGATGACAAACAAGAGCGGTCCCAGGACTGAACCATGAGGTACTCCATTTGTCACTTCTCTGGAGCTAGATTTGGAGTTGGCTATTTTTACAGTGTGGGTTCTGTCAGTAAGCCAGTTGGTAACTCATCGAGTGACGTAGGGATTAATGTCCAGCTTAGTAAGTTTATCTATGATTCTGGAGTGGGGAGTGGTTTCAAAGGCCTTGGCGAGGTACAAATAGGCTGTCTGGACCACCTTGCCCTCATCCACAGCTCTGGAGACTGATTCGATGAAGTCAATCAGGTTGAGGAGACAAGATCGGCCCTTCACGAAACTCAAACTGGGTGGGGTCCAGTGTTTGAAGGTTGCCAATGTCTTTGTTTACAAGTTCCATTATAATGCGTTCCATGGCTTTGCAGATCAGGCTCATCAGACTGATAGGATGATAGTTCCCGAGACCCAAGGTGGATTCCCCCTTGTGGAGTAGGATAACTGTAGCTGTGTGCCACTCATTGAGCATGAAGCCTGAGGTGAGGCTATGATTAAACATGACACTTAGGTGAGGTGTCAGTTCATTTTATAGTTCATGTAATACACAGCCCGGGATGTCATCTGGTCTCATGGATGCTGTATTCTTAGTTTTGGAGAATGTGTTTTTTTTACCTGTGTGGCCTTGATTACTGGAATTTGGCAATCTTTTGGTATTGAGATGGGCCCTTTAGGGGGTGAGAGGGGGGTGAAGATGGCACTGAATCAATCTGCAAGGATATTGGCGATATCCTTGGGATCACTATATTTAATGCCATTCTGTTGTAGCTCAGAGCAGATCTGAGCATTGCCATTTAGATTCCTGACATAACTATAGAATGCATTGTGGTTGTCCTTGGAATCTTTGGCAATTTTATTTTTGTAACTAGCTTTGGAGGATTTTATGAGGGATCTCAGCTTCTTACTGAGGCTGGTAAGGGAGATTTTTGCATCCTGGGATTTTCCTCTTTTCTGCAACAGTTTCTTCCTTCTGTTGTATAGTTTGTTTATGCCAGGGGACCACCAGATTGGATTCCTTTTTTTGGAGGTGAGCATCTTGGTTCTATTTGGAATGACACGATTCATGCATGAGTGGATGTGCTCATACAGTGCCTTAGTGTAGGATTCAGTAGTCGAACTTTCAGTTCCTGTCTGCATGGGAGTCATGAAGTTTGTCACTTCTGACTTGAGTAGAATGAAGTTGGCTTTGGAGAAGTTTTTTATGGAGGTTTCCCTACTGGGAGGTGAGGGTGGGATGTGGACATCAAGGGTGATTAGCTTATGGTCAGACCTGACCAACGAGGGGGTGACCACTCATCAATCTCCCATGTTGGTAATGACCAAGTCTAGGATACTTGAGCCCCTGGTGGGACTGTGGATTAGTTGATCCAGGGCATTGGAATTTATGAATTCCAAGAACCGTTGGGCAAAGGTGTTGGTACCCGAGTAGTTTTCCCAATTAATAGCAGGATAGTTGAAATCACCTAATATTAGTCTGTTTGGTTGTATCTTAATATTTTCCAGTATGTTTAGAAAGGTGTAGTGAGAATCTTGGGGCATGGTGGGGATCTGTAGCAAGCTACAATTTGGATTGCAGTCTTACCTAATGTTAGTTGCGTCTGTAGAATTTCAGATGCATTGTGTTGGGCAACTAGCCTGGAGGTGTGAATATCCTTGGTGAATATGGACACTCCTCTGCCTTTATTGTTTCAGTGTTTGTTTGGTGGCCAAAAAGTGTGGTAAGAGTTGTAGCCTAGTATTGCAGGGGTGCTCTCTGGAGCCTTGAACCAGGTCTCAGTTACTGCACAGATATCAATGTTCTCCATTTTTAGGAGTGCCTCGAGAGAGTGCATTTTGAGGTTTAGACTTCTAGCATTGAGTAGCATTACCTTCAGATTTTGCATGTTTATGGACATAAGGCCATTTCCTAAGATGATATGAATTTTGCCATAACTAATTCCTTGCATATTGTGTCAGGTACTTGTTTATGGACATAAGGCCATTTCCTAAGATGATATGAATTTTCCATGACTAATTCCATGCATATTGTGTCATGTACTTGTTTATGGACATAAAGCCATTTCCCATGATGATATGAATTTTGCCACAACTAATTCCATGCATATTGTGTCATGTACTTGTTTATGGCTTTCTTACCTTTCCAAACCATCTTTAATCTGGTTATTAATTTTATGCTCCTATGTTGTCCGATATTCTTTTTTTATTTTTTATTTTAATTTATTTTTGATCCCCCTTGAGACATCATCCAAGTGACACAAACCCCAATGCCCCATGTCTGCACCAGGTCTACCAGCTCATCTCTTCACCCCTCGGACTTATTATGTTATTGCTGGGGCCAGTCATGGATCCTAAAGGCATCCTGGGGGCTTGGCCATGTCTATTTCTGTCTTGCCTTTTTTTTGTATTATATACCCTACTCACTCCCTGCCATCTGTTTCATGCTTGTCAGTCATGTCTAACTCCCATCCCCTAAGGGAGCATCATTAATGAATGCCTATCTTGCTGCTCTGTCAGTTACCCAAGCTGCTAATCAAACCTGGGGTGAACTGGGGTGTAGCCAGTGCTTTATCCCTCTAGTCCACCAGAGCAGATTATACAGTTTGATATTTCTATAAATTCAATTCTCTCTTCCCTTTTTCATATTGTATGATTTCTTCCACTGAATCATGTTTTTTCCAGTAATGAGTAGGTTATTCTTGGCATCAGTACTGCATTGGAGCTCGATGATAATAATGGCTTTACTCTGGTATAGTTTGAAGGTAAACTGGTACTGTCAGCAAGGGTAATTATGGAGGGCATAGTGCCACCTACATCTACTGACATAGCTCTCTTCCCTGTGAAATCCACCATAATCTCTTTAGTGGATACGGAAGGAACAAGTCATGCCTGACATACCTTCCCCAGGTTGCACCATGTTCCCTGCTCATGCATCTGCAGTGGGCACTGGCACCACCAGAGAGGGACAGCAAAGAAGAGCATCAAGCCTGTGGCCATCAGTTCCATGGGTCCTGCCCATTGCCTGGGCTGGGTTTCACAATGGACATTACACATCAAATGTGCAAGACAGTAGTCCATGCAAACAGTGAAGACTGGTGTACTTGGTACTTGGTTGCCTGTAAGAGGACATACATGAGGCTATGAAATATTTAGATCATTTGAGTGTCATGTTGACAGGCAGCCTTCCTTAGAGCCATCTGTTTGCATTCTGTTGCTATCCCTGTGACTACAACTCCTCTGTTTCCAATGTGGGTCACATTGCTACCTCCTCAACACCACCTGCCAGTGTTGAACCTGGTGTGGCATCCATGCTGATATATCCTATATGGCAATCATGAACATGGCATGACCAAAGAGTCAGACATATGGTCCTGCAGTTGAAAACATTGTCCTTCCCAACAAGTGTAAGTGGCAGTACCATTTCTTGGAAAAAGAGGATGCCATAGCCAAACACATTCACAGTTTGAATTGTTCCCACCTGAGGTCCCATGACACCCATCACAGCTGCATCTTAACAATACATAGACATCTGCAGAGGTATGTATACCCCCCTTAGAACCAATACTGTGCAAGAGACAACAACACCTCATCCACTGATTGCACAGTATACCCAGCTCTCCCCAGTCACTGAACTATGAACTGGTTTCACAGTTGCATGTCTTTATCTGTGATGCACAATGTTAGGCACAGTCTCCTCCTCCTCCCCATCTCTACTTGCCCCCTTCCACCAATGTAGCTATTGCTTGTCACTGTGCCCCCTCCTCACTTGTGAAAATGACAACTCTGGCCTGCTCTCACTGCAATGTTAACTCATTGCTTCCTACAACAGTATAGTCATTAGGAAAATAGAGTTCCTGTGTATCATGTAAGAGTGTACTTATCTTTACAGGAGACTTCCCTGTACTTCTGAAACGAGTATATTTGTCACTTTTTCAAAGTATAATTTCTGAAGTGCTGGTAAAGGTACATATGTGACGTTTACAAAATAACATGATTTGCTAAGCACACATAGTGAAATGATTAATGTGGGGCACTCTGAGTTCGATTTATTAAGGAGCATTTGCAAAAAGTTATGAAAAAATAGGACATTTCCATGTTTATATTAATGTAAAAAGAGAGTGTGATACTGTCATTTTGGAGGTGTTATGTTTGAGCAGTGGATGTTAGTAAAAAAAATACATGAACACACTAAGTAATTTGAATTCATTAAGAGATATATTTTAGTAAAACAGTTATGACTATTGCCTATATTTTCATAACTTCATTAAATTTAAATTAAGTGTGACCTACACGTGAACAAATGGTACCATCTTATACAAAATATTAAGACACATAATGATACTTGCCATCTAAAACACTTGGCTTTGCAGATTAAAACTGTTTTGAAATATTTTAGAATTATTATATGCATATATTCAGCAATATCACAAAACCGCAGTATGCTATCCCTTCTTGTCATACGTCATTGGAAAGCTCTAGAGCCGCTTTTGTGCCTGATATTTTGGCTCTATCTTACACACTTAACAGAGATGGAACCTTTTGTCTAGCCATATCACTATTATTTTTGGGCAAATAAAATGTTTTCATAAATCTGCAATATAATCAACAGAAAGAGAGAGAGAGAGAGAGAGAGAGAGAGAGAGATACCATGAAGATTAACACCAGCGTATATACCATTGCCTAGAAAAGAGATGTCATGTTTTACAGGGTTTTTTTGTAATGCACACCAAGTATCACATATAAATCTATTGAAGTGTGCTTTCAGTAGATGATTATTAGCACTATTATTTTCTGGCAAATAAAATACACTTTTTCATAAATCTGCAATGTAAAAACAGTATCTACAGAGTGACCATTAATACTAACACCAGCATGTAGCCCATTGCCTAGCAAAGAGATGTTGTGTTTTACATTTTTTTTTTGGTAGCTCACACCACTTATCAGGTGTTATAAATCTAATGACGTGTGCTTTCAATAGATGATTTTGGAAAAAAGCTCTCAGGAAATAAGTGGTTTCCTGGCTTAAAAGATCTCAGGAAGCAAAGGTTTTAATTAGCCTTCTGCTGTTCAACATTACATGAGTAAAAAGGGTTAAGTAACGATGGACATAAAGTGGGGCCAGTAAATGCACTGTATAGCATAGCCTGCATACATGCATTACATACATCAGTGTTATTCTACTCCATAGATGTGGATCACATGCCTTGCTAAAGCCAAAGTGTATTGCACCCACTTCTGCCTTGCATAGGCTTCCCCAATAACGCCTCAACCAGCACTTCCTCTACTGCTGGCTCCAGTTTGTCCATTCATCTGATGGTGATCACCTGCTCTAAATGTGTGCAGATAGCAAATATCATGCTGCTGGTCTCTGGAGCATACTGCAATGTGCCATCAAAGGAATCTGGGCATTAGAACTGCACCTTAAACAAACTGAATCAAATGTTCAGTATTCTTGCAGATCTGTAACAGCGCTACATTGTATATTATCTCAGCCATGATGTATGGATTCCTCATCAGACTTATGAGGCATGACTCTGGGGTGTATCTAACATTGTCAATAAGATGTCTGTGTGGGAAGTCACCCAGCATAAATCAGTGATACAGGTCTGACATGTGCCAAATTTGGGAATCATGGGAACTCTCTGGATGCTGTACAGCCACATTGTATATAATACCCTCTGCACTGCACACTACATGGCAGCTGATAGACTGGAAATCCTTGCAGTTGAAATATGAGTATCTGTGTGGACTATTTGGGCCTTGGTAAATATGTGGGTGCAGTCAATTTCCTCTAGAACCTGAGGAAAATGGGCTATTTTGTACAATGCCAGCATAGTGTACTTTCTTTACTCCAATGTCCACTGGAATCACATATGCTGCCCAACATACTACTGTATAAAATTAGGGAACTAATGCAGTATTTGTGAAATAAATGACTTTGGCACACCCACAGTATCTCTTGATAGCTGCTGGAAGGTCCCTGATGCAAAGATGGGCAATACTACACATGCTTTAATGTCCAAAGGGATTGGTATTCCATGCATCCTGTGAGATTATTTGTTTGGATGGCACATGTCTATAAGCTCAGTTATGTCATCTTGGTCTACACACAACAGTGTGGCCTATACCTCTGCTGTGTTAGTTATAATCAGATCCATCTGCAATGTGCATGGTGACAGTGTGCACACTGATGGACATTGGCTGCAAAAGTGGCCCTTTAGCTATACCATTCAGCTGGTGCACATACAACTCCTGGTGTCTTAGCATAGTCTCTTTTTCTTCTCGCTCTGTTCACCAGAAAAGATGGCATACAGATTCTCTGCTTGACGTGGTGCACAATCTTTATAAGTTTCTGAAATGCTCCTACATGATGCTTATCCTCATTTACATTCTCAGCTGATCTCATTATCATAATTTTGCTTATTTCCATATCATTATATGATCATTTACATATAATGTGACCTCAGTATTTCCTCAAGTACCACAACTGTGCTACCTTTGTCTTTGAATTAACCCACCTTGTATGTCAGTCTCTGCTGTACAGTTTTGCATTAAGCATTGTGTCCGTTGTTTCTGACTCCTGGCCTGATTTTCTTAACACTGCAAATTATAAATCTTCTTATTCTCATTTACAACCCCTGTCCTAACCTTGCTTCCAAACTACTGCTTTTTGTTATACAAATATACCCTTTTTATCAGTTTCTTGCAAGTCTTTAACATATGCTGGATTTTTAACCATATTATATAAATTTCATATCTAAGTATACTTTTTTGCTTAATTCTTTTCATGTATGGATGTCTCTGAAGTATGCCTTCTTTTTAACCATATTACATAAATTTATACAAATATAAATGAAGTTTATTCACACAGATAGATTTTGTATTGTATATATTACTATGTAACATGTTATGTCATGTTAATCTTTCAATCTTTTTAAAACAATATTTCTGTGTATTATTTAGTTTTCTGTGTACAGTCTGGATTTTTTTCTCTTTGGGTCTCCACTAAAAATGATCTTTTCCCAGCCCGGTTAACTCAGTTAATAAAACAAAAATAAAGTAAATTCATATTTGCAGTCATCACACAGGACCTTCTATTCCTAGCACTATATTACAATCTGTATTATACTTCTACATGTGAAGTGCTATTTATAGAGTAGTAGGGAAAAGTGAATATATATTAATCTTTTCACATAACGGAGTTATGAAAGAATGCATAAAATTAGAAGTTGACAAAGAAAGTTAGGCCTCATGGAATTCAACTCCTAAATTTTTAGTGGACGTAAGATGGAAACAGTAACTTGTCTGGATAACTATTTTTTACACAGCAGAGTTGAGTAGTGAAAAACTTGGTCACCGGGCAAGGGAAGATAAAGATAAAATTCCTTTTCTCAAGAGTGGAGACACATCATAAGCTTAGTGGTAGGAGAGGATCATGGAATCACCTTTGAAGATAAATGATTACTAAACATGCAAGTCTAATTAATACACTGACTCCGTAAACAGGGATCAAAGTTATGACATGGAGCACAAGTGCAAAAAAGAGCATTTTACTGAGGTCTAGAGTACAGACACAAAAAAAGAAGGGAGCAACTGGCGCAAATGAGCTGAATATTGCGCAAATTGCCTGATATGCTAACATTTGGCAATACTTGGAGAATACTGGGAACAGTGCTATTTACCAATCATATCATTGAAAGAAAATGTGCATAAGGTATGAAGTAAATGTATGAAAAGAATGCTATCTCAGGATCCCAGCGCTATTTAACCAACAGAACATTCAGTATAGTTAAAGAAAATGCTGCTGTCACAAATTATCTCTGAACATGCATTCTCAGTTCTTGGCCCAAATTGTGGAAGTCCTGACATCTGAAATAAAAGATTCATCTTCTTATTCCAAGTTCCATTCTCTACTAAAATAACGTTTAGTTAACCAAGCAGAATGCACATTACTTCCTTAAGTCACATCACTTAAGAGTACTTTAAATCTTCACCTCTCTAACTCAACCATTAAGATTCTTTGCACTTTTTCATGTCTCTAATTTATTTTATTTTTGGACATATTGTAAATTAATACATTGGGTTTATTATGTATCCAAAGCATTACTTTGCCATTGTACTATTTTTATTGGCACTTATGGGTTATTGTACTCATCTATTTTGTATGTCTGGCCAATTTTTTATCCTGGACTAGTACAGAAATTGGTTAGAATTGCCCCACCACATTTAACAAATTTGAATAAATAAATAAATAAAATAGAATAAAATAAATGAAAACATTCACCTCTGGTGTAGCTCATTGTTCAGTACAAGGGCTTATTCTCCTTTCTTTCTTCAGTAATGACATTGTCTCTGAAATATACCCTAATAATGTCACACTATATGCAGATGATGTTATCGTCCACATCTATGGAAACAACCGCATCACATTCCAAAAACTGGAACAAAAAGTCCTCAACCTGCTGTATGTATGGCTCTCAAATAACCTTCTGATCTGAAACATTTCTAAAACTGCTGTGATGTGTTTTGTAACATAGCAAACTCAAAAAATGTTAGCCCTTAGATATCCTGAATCCAAACAAATCAGAAGTCACTCAAGATAATAATAATAATGATGATATTAATGATATGGCCTCTCTCTTGACCTGTTCATGACTTTTGAAGACCATACTGAAAGAATTACCAATAAAGTTAATATATAATTAAGAAATGCTTCATAGGCTATCAATCCTCCTTAATTATTTTACTGACCTCTGCCCTATCCTCTCCTACTGGTCTTTGAAAAAATACACTCCAAAACTAAATTCACTCTTTCCTTTACAAATAATTCTAAAACTCTAAGTAACCAAATAACCAAGCATAGCCACTAACAAAACAACTAAAAAAAACAATAGACAGGTGGCCAGGCAGCTAGGTGTGCTGCACACATATGGAGAGAGAACTCAAATAAGAAAAGTGCAACATTTATTAAAAACATGAAAAACAAGCACTTTTGGTCTGTTACTCTCAGAACTTCATAAGAATGAAGTTCAATATACAATATCCAGTTTAAATAATGCCACCAGTTCAGAACTAATTGACTCAATCAGCTAGAATTAATTAGATCTGCATTGTACCTTAACATATTCCAGTTCTTATTAATAATATCTTTAATTCTAGGTGCTACATAGTTGAACTTTATTACTATATCACTGTTAAAGTTCTTGTTTGCATTGCTTAATTCAACCTTGAAAGGATCAAATATTGTGCCCAATAAAGGTTTGCACTGATTCCCTCATCCTGAAAGAACTTATACTGAACACAGTCTCTTTGGGGTAACCTCTTTCAATGAATAATCCAGATATAAATTATATTTCCTGCAGAAAATCAACTTGATGGGAAGCCATTCTGTCAGCTCTAATAAATTGTCCTTTCACCAAGCTTTTTTCCTGAGTGACAGGGTATGCACTAGTGAAGGGCAAGTATGATTTGCTAAATGTCAGTTTCCTGTACATTTTGGACTTGTGTCTAAATAGTTGATTACACTCTAGTGGTAGTTGTAAGTGAATCTCAGGAAGGCAGTAGTGTTACTCAAATAGTCAACAAATTCCCTAATTTATCAATTTGGTTCATACCATATAATAAATATATCATCCAAAAATCTGATATATAGCATAACGAATCAAAAATGAACTTTTTCTCCCATCCTAGTAAAACCAGGTTTGCATATGTCAGAGAGCAGGCTGCACCCATTGCAACATCTTTACTCTGTTGAAAGTTCTCCCCTTAAGTAAATAAAATTGTTATCTAAAACTACCCTGGTAAGCTCAGCTAATAGGTTTATATCATGGCCCCCTCAGTGAGTCAAAACTAAGTAGACTATTGTAAAATAAATCCAAGCCTTCATCTAAAGGGATTGAAAAAATAAACTGACTACACTGACAGTAAAAAAAAAAAAAAAAAAAAAACATTTGCCGTTATTAAATCAGGGGGGTCAACCTCCCCAAAAATTCCACAAATCCCTTATCATGTGCATGTTCATAGGGTTTTATCAAGTTAAACAGATACTGGGTGAGTTTTTGGTCCTCTAGCAGCTACTACTGGCATGTAAGATGGGATCCTCGAATTCAAACAGCTGCAGATTCATGACTTTAAACCAAGGTACTGTAAAACCTATTACAAACCTGGATGGATGTTCAGCTGGTTTACCTTTGAATGAACTGTCACACAATTTTGCTAATATTAAGCAGTTTAAAAGTTGGGCTAACTCCCATGATTGCAAAAATCTTTTTGGCAGTACAGCCACTAATATTAGAGACTCCAAAAATGTGAGTATTGTTAATATGGACTTTTTAAAAGATGGTATCCATACATTAGAAGTGAGACTTTTAAAAGTAAAAAGGAAGAATGTATTAAGAGGCAGATCATGCCTCAGGGTTTACATATATTTAAATACCCTAATGATTTTGATTATAACAGTGAAACGGACAAATATTTTACTAATTTATTTGACAAGTTTGGTTTGAACTCATGGATTTAATTATTAAATATAATGATTATAAAATTGATTGTTTATTACATAAAACTGATGTTTTCAATAAAGTTATTGGGAATGACTTGTTATTTAACTACCAGAGGGACACCTATGAAAACACTTTCATAAGGATTGATAGAAAATGTGATGACATAATAAAACATAAGCAAAAGTAATTGCTTAGATATTTTAAGCATTATGCAGACAAGGTAGTTTACCCACTAAAGAATTACAAGAACAAAGGGAGATATACCTCAACAAAAAGTTTAAATGATATTCAAAGTGACATTAACAAGCAAAATGTTTGTTGACAGGCAGACACCAACCAAGTTATTACTATAGTTGAACCGGCTACTGACCCAATAGAATTTCCCCCCTTAAATAGTCCTAACAGGCAAGGAAAATTTAATGAAAATAGTTACAATTTTACAGCAGTCATAAGGAAGGAAAAGCCACCTGGGAATGCAAAGAGAAAAATAAGGACCTAGATATAGTAGTGCATGAAGATGGGGTGACACACGCTTTAAATGGGAATCACATATACAACTGTGGAAATCACCCCTAAACATTTCTCTATTTTTGAAAAAGAACTAAAATTTGTTTTGTCTGGCAGATTCAATATTTGTGATACACTTATAGAACTTAACTGGACCCAGTCTGTTTCTGTAGTTTCTGAGCACTAATCTAACTTTCCTCCACAAAAGAGGGCCTCCCTGCACCCCTGTGAGAGAAGAGTGTAGCTAAGGACCCACATGAGTGATCGTTGGCCCAGAGCCCAGTCTCATGTAGTATCATTGTTAGAGTGTTTTAAATCTGTTTAATTTCATTGTTATTTATTGCCCGCATTTGAGAGGGTTGGCACTCAGTTTACCAGAGATGCACAGAGCTTAATAACTTGCAACTGATCTGCTGTGTTATCTGTAGCATCCACTGCTTTCTACTGCAAAATAAGTATCATTTTTGATCATCTGCACTTCTGGTACTTTTTTGTGTGGTTTTATTTTTGAACTGCATGTTTGCTGTTAGCTGCACTTTTTAGCTTAGCATAGACTTGGTTCAGGTTTGCTGGACCCAGTCTGCTTTTGCAGTTTCTGAGCACTAATCCAGTTTCCTCCACAAAAGAGGGCCACCCCTGCACCCTTGCAAGAAAAGAGTAAGGCTAAGGACCCACCTGAATGGTGATTGTTTGCCCATGTCTCATGTGCTACCATTGGTTGGAGTGTTTTAAATCTGTTTAGTTTTGTTGCTATTCGTTACCCATGACCATTGTGTACAATCTTGCAATGGCAGTTACCATGGCAGTTATATATGTAAAGTCCCAGACAAATAAATTTTCCCGTAGTCAACTGCTTGTGTTCCATCTGAGGTTTCTCACTGTTGTGCTTCACTGCCCAGGGAGATACTCAGCTGCACCTCAAAGGTACCAATACAAGTCTCTCCCACAAAGCCTGTCACAGTTTAGAACTTCTACTTTTCCCTCAGCCATACCCTGGTCCTTCTAGTCCTCTCCCCATTACTGATCACAGTACTATACCTGATATCATGGATGGACAGTTTCCCACAGTTTCTCCAGCTGGCCTGGTTGACATGGGCATCCTGAGGCACTGTAGCAATTGCCTTATGTACACTGACAATCCGTTACATCTATTTCACACATTCAGTATGTGAGAGATACACCTATATTAAGAATCTAGAATCTATGTTCTCTGGCTCACAAATCAGCATATCAGATACTAAGGGGGTTGTCAGCTCACACAATTCACCTACTGCACCAACCACGCACACAGCACCTAAACCCACATATGCGGAGGTACTCACCAGAAGCCTTCCTAAAGACCAGAGACCTCCCAAATATAAACATGCTTCACATAATTCACTACCAGCTGAACTCAGTATACATAAAAACACATGAGCAAGTGTTTCAGCTAACAAGCCCCTCAGGCAAAAAATAAAACCTAATGTTTTGATCATAGCTGACTCCTTGGTGAGACACACATATGTCCCACTCACCAGGTTGGATAACCAAAAGGTCACAGTCAGCTGTCTGTTAGATGCCAGGATCCACCACATTACACACACACTCAGGTCTCTCAACAACAAGTACTTTTATGACTCTCTCATAGTCCATGTTGGTGTGAATGACCTGAGACTTACCTCTCTGGACTATATGAAGAGAGACATAACTGAGCTTTCTGAATACGTGTCCCAGGTGGGTATGTCCCTAACCTTAAGCAGCATTCTACTTTCACCTAGGATGATGCCAGAATAGACAAAAAAAATTGACTTATTCAATTGGCTTAGTTTCTGATGTCATTCCAAGGGGATTCAATACCTGTCAGCCTGGGATGATATGGTTGATAGATCATGATGCTTTGCCAGAGATGATCTTCACCTGTCATCCCTTGGCTTTCGGTTACTGGCTAAGGCACTTGCCTCCCCCATAGTGCCTTTTTTAGGCAATGTCACAAGAACAAAATTCCTGAAGTAAAAATATTCTCGAAAAACAACCTCAATGTTATGATGTCTGAAACTGAACTTACTGGAAGCATTCCTCACTTTGGAAGATGCAGATGTCTGTGCAGTCACAGGGACCTGGTTCAAACCCACGGAGAGTACTCCAGCCATGCCAGGTTATAATGCCTTCCACGTGTTCAGACCGCAAAATGAACATGTGAGAACTAAAGGTGGAGGAGTGTCAATTTTCATCAAAGATAAATACACCTCTAGACTGGTTAAAAAGAATGATTCACTAGAGTTAATGAAAGTACAATTAACTGTAGGAAAGCCCCCCCCCCCCGCCAACTTATCATTAGCTACACGTCCACCTCCATGAGCCATGATATCCACACTGCCTACTTGGATCTACTTGAGTCACTCAAAATGCAACCAAACACTCTGGTTATGGGTGACTTTAACTACCTGTCCATATATTGGGTAAATTATACATGTACTAAAATGCTTGCCTAAAGGTTCTTGGACTTTTTTAACTCCAGTGTCTTAGAACAGATAGGTGGCAGCCTCACAAGTGGCCCAAACATTCTTGATCTAGTACTCACCAACATGGGAGATTATTGTACCACCACAAGTGTGTGGCCCTCCCTGGTGAAGTCTGATCATAAATCAGTCTTGTTGTTTAAAGCAATGATTACATCAGAGGCTAAAAAAACTTCCTCAAAGCCAACTGCAGTCTCTAAAGAGATGGCATTAACAGCTTCAAAGCTCCTGTCCCCAATGATGGCAAGGACACCTATAATGGGATATGCACCAATACTTTGTATAAACATCTATACAGTTGTATTGACTCCACCATACCTGATAGGACCACAGCAAGATCCTTGAGAAAGAACAAGCCTGCCTGGTGGACATCTGCCATAAACAGGCTATATAACAAGAGGAAGAAACTGCTGTCTAAGAACAGGAAGGAACAGTCTAGAACTGGAAGCACACCTTTGCTATTTGAACAAGCAAATAAGACATCTTGTAAAGTCCTCTAAAGCTAACTATGAGTCTAAATTAACATCCCTGGCTAAGGATAACAATAAGGAATTTTTTAGCTACATCCCCAAAATCTTAAAGGAAAAGACCAGATTTGTGTTGAACTTGTATTGAATGGCACCACATATACTGCACCCATATAAATAGCCAACCTGCTAGCAGACAGGTTTAGTGAAAATGTATCCTCCAGTCCCTGCCACATATACCCCAGAACATTCCTACCACCTGTTCTCCGCTTAGTATCTCTAAAGAGTAGGTCTTAACCAAAAACACTATGGGACCTGATAACATCCCAAGCTGCTTTCTAAATGGTTTAAAACAGGAGTTAGTAGCACCATTGAGTACTCTCTTTAACCACAGCCTAAGTACTGGTTTTGTCCCTGCAGAATGAAAAACAGATACTGTCATCCCCTTGCACAAAGAGGCACATCTACCAACTATGGGAACTATAGATCCAAAAGCCTAACCAGCCTTTTCTGCAAGGCCATGGAGAGAATCATCATGGACCTTAACAAAGATATAGGAAGCCTTCAAACATTTGATCCAACCCAGTTTGGTTTTGTCAAGGGTAGATTGTGCCTGTTGAACCTAGTGGACTTCTTTGAGAATGTCACCAGAGCCCTGGATGAGGAAAAATCTGTGCATATGGCCTACCTAGACTTAGCCAAGGCCTTTGACACAATCCCCTACTCAGGCATCATTGAAAAACTCACCCAGCTGTTTTGATGTTTTGTTTTGTTTTGCAACCCATATATTGTCAGGTGGGTTGCAAACTGTCTCACTGACAGAACACATACAGTCAGAAAAGGGGATTCCACCTCCACCTCCACCATCAGACTTGTTACCAGTGGTATTCCACAGGGTTCAGTGCTGGGGCCCCTATTGTTTGGAATCTACTTCTCAGAAGTACAGGCAAAAACAAAAGGTCTGCGGCTGACAAAGTTTTCTGATGACTGCAAACTGGGTGCAGTCATTGAGTCCCCAAATGATGTCAACATTCTACAAGAAGGGCTTACTCAAACCATTGATTGTTGCCAAAGTCATGGACTTAATGCAAAAAATGCTTTATCAAACCCTTCGGCAAGGGTAATGTCCCTGCAGATTACCATATTAACAGCAACACCCTAAGCTCTAAATCAGTGGTGAGAGATTTGGACCCACAGAGTTGACAGCAACCTTACCTTTGATCACCATGTCTCCATAGTGGTTAGGAAAGTCTTCTATGTTGCTCACCTTATAAGTAAGGGCATAGTTTCCCAAACCAAAGAGGTTACAACTCCCCTGTACTATTTCCTCATCAGGCCAATAATAGTGCAATCTTCCCTTTGGTATGTAACTTACTAGGCATCTGAAGCAACTAAAGAGATCCCAAAGGTTTCTCACAAAGAAAATTCAGGGTCTTCAGCACGAGTCAGACGTGGACAGACTGAAATCACTATCACTATACTCTGTATTGTATAGACTAGATGAGATCAGATGAGGCCTGGCCTTGCATACAGAGCAACCTTTGATCCCACCTTAATAGTGATGCTGCACATTCGTAAGTCAAGTGGCACACAATTCACTCATTCTAGGGACCTTAACATCACATGCCTATGACATCAACAGAACTTGCTGGAGAGACAGATATGTCTGAGAGAGGTTACCACTCCTCTGGAACAAGCTACCAATTCAAGTTAAACAGAGACCCCCATTGACCCTATTTAAGCATAACTTTATTGGGTGGGAAACTGCAAACTCATCCCAGGGGTTCCACCCATGTCCCTCCTGGGAAAGGCAGTCGGTGCTGATTTATATTGGCTTGTAATAATTGAACATATCTCTAAGCTCTATAGGGAACAAGGGTTGTAAGGGCCCTAGGGATGTTAGCCTAGCAACCTGCTATGATCCTATTAAGTTATTAATTAGAAAGTTGAACTGGGTTCTAACCTTTGATGGATCAGAGACAATATGTGACAATATGTGTATTATTAACAAAAATAGTCTCTTCAACCTCCCCTTCATCCAATCTTGCAGGTTTATGAATCAGCTTGTATGGTAGACTTATATAATTTGTCTATGGATAAAAATTTGTATAATCCTATAATTTAACATTTAAAGGGAACGTGACCTTGGAACACCTAGTTGTAACCCTAATATTAGAATAATGAAACCTGAAAGGGAGGGGACACAGTTTTAGTTGACACAATTGATTATTCCAACACCATATTCTCCATGACACTCCTACATATTCCTTTTGCTCTAGAAATGAAATTAACATTGCTTATCACAAGATAGATTTATTCCTAGAAGACCTATTAATAGAAGAGAGGATTTCTGCTAAAACATATGCATTTTTAAAGGTTGACAAACTGAGGGTCCCTTCAATTTTTGGGATACCAAAGATTCATAAGAACATCATGAACCCACCTTACAGGCCAATAGTAGCTGCTAGAGGATCAAAAACTCACCCAATAGCAGTTTACATTGATAAATACCTAAAGTTCATTACTCATACGAATGCAAATGATAAGGAATTCTTGACATTTTTTGGAAGGTAGACCTCTGATTTAGTAACTGCAAATATTGTTTTTTTGACAGTCGATGTAGTCAATTTATTTTTTTCAATCCCTTTAGATGAAGGCTTAGATTTATTTTATGATAATCTCTTTAGTTCAGACTCACTGAGGGGCCATTACATAAATCTACTAGCCGAGCTTACCAGGGTAGCATTGAATAACAACTTTATTTACTATGAGGGGGAAATGTTTTGACACAGTAAAAGTGTTACAATGGATGCAGCCTGTGCCCCAATATATATACAAACCTGGTTTTACTAGGATGGGAGAAAAAGTTCATTTTTGATTCAACTTTTTGGTCATCCATTAAGTTATATATATGATTTTTGGATGATATACATATATATATATATATATATATATATATATATATATATATATATATATATATATATATATATATATATATATATATATATATATATATATATATATATATATATATAGATATATATTTTTTTTTTAAACATTTGTTTACTGAGAAAGTCCCAATATATTTGTTATATGAGATGACCAAAGGAAAAAATTAAAGAAATCTTTGACTATTTGAGTAACACTACAGCCTTCCAGAGATTCATTTACTACTACCACCAGAGTGTGTTCACCTATTTAGACACAGAGATAAATTTCCCTTTACAAATTTCTAAGTCCAAACTTTACAGGAAACTGACATTTAACATTTCATACTTGCCCTTCTCCAGTGCACCAGTTGCATAGAAAAAAAAGCTTGGTGAAAGGGTAATTTATTAGAGCTGCCAGAATGACTTCCCATCAAGCTGATTTTCTGCAGGAAACAGAATTTATATCTGCATTATTTATTGAAAGAGTTTACCCCAAAGAGATTGTGTTCAACATAGCACAAGAAAGGTTTTTTTTCAGGCTGGGAGTACGAATCTTTATTGGGTAAAGTGTTTGATCTTCCTATGGTTGAATTAAGCAATGCAGACAATAACTTTAACAGGGCTATGGTAGTTGAATTTAACTATGTAGCATCTAGAATTAAAGATATTATTAGTAAGAAGTGGACTATGTTAATTTATAACCCAGATCTAGTGGGTGTTTTAGGGGTTCACCCTAAATTTGTATTTAAAATGGGACATAATATGAAGAGTATATATGAATGGACTATATATGAGAAAAAAAATAAAAATGGCATAGGTACTAAGAAATGTGGCAAATGTAGACAGTGCCATTATGTTTTAGAAAGTAAGGGCATTATCCTAGCAAATGCTCCCTGTAGTAAGGTAATTCTTATTAAGGGGAATTGTGCTAGCAAAGGAATTGTCTTCCTACCTATTTGTAAAAAATGTGATTGTTTTTACATTGGAAAGACAGAAAGAACATTAAAGAAATGAATATATAAACTGATAGCATCAAAACAAAGAACACCAAAGACATCTATACATGCATGCCCTGCTCAAAACCTCCCACAAAGAGTATTTATTTGTATTTTGGAGGAGGTTGATAGGGATCCAGGGAGAGGGGTGATTGGACTATAAAGAGTTGGTGTGGCAATTTAAATTGAATGCTTTCACTTATCCTGGATTAAATGATTATGTGTCAATAAAGCCTGTCTTGAAACATAGGGCAGCCAAGCTATAGCAATTCACTACTTGCATTTTTTTCTTAAACAGTTACTGTTTAATATGCTAATGTGACATTTGGTTTACATTCCTATAGAAAACCTTTTTTAAAAACAGCTGAATGTTGTGACCCTTGAGACTGTATAGAAATATCTTAAAATATTTTAAAACATTTTACAGCAGCAATTTTTTTATTTGACACTTTTAGCTCAGTCTTCATTTCTAAACACTGTATTTATATTTATGTTTATTTTAATAGAATAAAGCTATATAAAAGAAATCCACAAAAAAACACACACTGCACCAAATGATGAATTTCAGGTAGTCATCCAATAGAGGCTGCCCATTTCAAAAATCCACAAGTCTCAGCCTTTCACTTCAACAGTTTATTAAAAAACACACAGCACAAAAGATATCGGATTAAGCGCTTTCATCTCTTATCCAGAGACTTCATCAGAATCAAATACCTTATTTCCTTGGCTGTCCTTTGATAAATAACTCTGCTAACTTAGCTAATTATCAAAGGACAGCCAAGGAAATAAGGTATT
This sequence comes from Protopterus annectens, assembly GCF_019279795.1. NCBI lineage: Eukaryota > Metazoa > Chordata > Ceratodontiformes > Protopteridae > Protopterus > Protopterus annectens. The sequence goes on from NC_056748.1 coordinate 966,155,099, forward strand.
TGATTCTGATGAAATCTCTGGATAAGAGATGAAAGCGCTTAATCCGATATCTTTTGTGCTGTGTGTTTTTTAATAAACTGTTGAAGTGACCTATATAAAAGAAAGTTATTTCACACTTTTTAAATATTTTTAATATTTTATATCCAATATGCATGGCACTGTCTTGGAAATGTTGTTTCCCTTAAAGGATAGAAAAAATATTGACTCATTTTTCTTGCGAATTTATTGCCTCTTTAAGAATGTATTGATGTTTACTAATTGATTCAATTTGTTCTGAATTGGTGGCATTATTTAAACTGGATATTGTGTGTTGAACTTTGTTCTGACAAAGTCCTGAGAGTAACAGGATGAAAACGCTAAATTTTTATATATTTTTTAATTTTTATATTGTTAATAAATGTACTTTGCACTTTACTTATTTGAGTTCTCTCTCCATCTTTATGTAGCACATCTAACTGCCTGGCCACCTGTCTACTGGAATTTTGACACTCGGCTTACTGATGGACTGCAGTCTATTGACTAGTCTGAGGTTTACAGATGTTCACACCTCTATCTGCCCTATCACAGAGACACACCTTCTACAAATTATGTACTCCAGTAAAGGACAGACCATGACTACAAAAAAGCATAATTAAGGGAAACCATGCTCTACAGGTAGATAGTGACTTATAAGCACACATGAAGGAAAGAAATAAAGCACGGCTTTTATGGAAACAAGATGCAACAAAGAACTCCAAGCTACAATTATATCAAAAACTAAAGCATGATACCATTGTACTTAGTAATACTGGTAATTCCCAATACTTCATACACATTCATACCTGAAATCTGGCCAATTTAAAAATCTTCTTGAGTCACTTAAAATATATTACTTTAGCTATAATAGTAGTTTCACCTACTACACTAAATTCTACATTAATACAGTCTGTAACACTTAATATTTCCACAAATACATTTACCACAGCCATCTGTCTCACTGACAGAACACACTCTGTCAAAATTGGTGACTCCACCTCACCAGTCACCACTGGAGTACCACAGGAGTCTGTGCTGGGCCCCTTACTGTTTGGCATCTATTTCTCACATGTCCAGGCCAAAGTAGACAGTCTTTGGCTCAGTAAGTTTGCTGATGATTGTAAACTGGGAGTCAGTGCCGGCCTTAGCTGATATGTCACCCTAGGCGAAGTATTGCTCAGGTGCCCCTTAAGCCCCACCAACACCATACTCATGAAACACCCCTACGAGCCACACCCACAGGTAGGTCACTCCCCAAAAAAGCCACTCCATTCATTCACTCCCCACGAAAGCTAGTGCAGTCATTTCTTTTAATTATTTAAATGCATACAAGAAAAGATACCTTGTAATGTAGTTTAAACTGCAAGTGAAGGTGGAAATTTCCTTTAATAAACCTGCTTTAATCTGTTTTTCCTTCACACATACTTTACTATAAAAGTCATGTCTTCAGAAAATAGAAGCCCATGTGCTTTGGGTCAAAGGGTTGCTTAGGTTAATCTAAACAGTTTAATTTACTCAGGGGTAGGCGAACAAGCCTTACAGCTCAGTGAAAGTAGAATAGCAACCTCTCTCATCCCTGTGTACAGAAGCTTAAGCTAGAATAGCACAAACACAGATAGCAATTTGCTAAACAATACAATATCACAATGAAGACAGGTTTAGCATGAATGGTAAAATTCTCTTCCACTGAAACTGCATGAAAACCCATATTTATAGAAAATGCATCTGGTCAGTGGAGGATTAAGTTTACATTTGGGCTATTTTCAAATCAGACTCCTTGCACACATTTTTATGGCCATGCATACATGTATTTGTTCTTTGATTCAACTTCCTGATTGCATTAAATTGCATTAAAGTATATTCCCTATGTAATACAGCACCACTTGTTAGAATGTGTTTTAAATTTGTAGTTTTAAGCATTCTTTTAATAAGCAAAGAAAATAAACAAATAATGACAAAACTACCCATTTCAGAAAATTTCAACCATAAAAGGCCACTCAGACTTCTGTCATTACAATCCAGCAATATCACTCAATACAAACAATCTCTGCAAAAGAGAAATCATCTGAACAATTCCACATTAAAGAAATCTGTAACTAATGAAGATATTGCCACTGGCAAACAACTTTACATCTCAATGTTTCATCTACAAATTCAGTGCCTGTTGCCCTTGAAGAATTAATTGCCTATATTACATTAAAAAATTGGTAAACTGGTAATATTGCAATAGGAAATGACTAAAACTGACAAGTTCATACTTGCTAGGCATCTCATACAAAGAACGACATACTTAGGAGTGTAGAACCCTTATCCACACTTATAATGCACCAAATAATCAGCAATCAAATGGGCACTGCAATATCAATACTCCATCTACATGGTGTGGGAGCAGAATACGTAGCCTTCTGCATCAAAGACAATTATGCTACTAACACTGCTTTCAAATTCTACGGCACAGTGTATCATTTGATAAACAAAACAGTTAGTTTTACACTGAAAACTGACTTAGCATGAGAAGCAGTAAACTTTCTTCATTTGAATCTCACAATTTCATGAAAATGAACTAAAACTCATAATCCCTTGAAAATGCATTGAATCTCTTAATACCCTGAAAATGCACTGAAGCTCAAACTCATTTCTGTCAGCAGTCTGCTAGTTGGTGTAGAGCAGTGGTTCCCAAACCTTCATGGACCTAGACACACTTCTGAAAACATTAATTTTTCACAACCCACTACTCATGTCAGCATGCATGCATGTGAAGCACTCATGGTCCTCCTCAAAGGAGACGCTGTCACCAGTGAGTATTTTTTCAGGATTTAAATGGGCCATGTAAACTATTCTCATACTTTAAATTATTACCATAGCCAGATTATAATCAAATGGGGCCCTAGGCAGTGAAATAGATTGCACCCCCCCCCCGAGTCAAGCAGTCTCCTCCCCAGCCATATCAGTGTTCCATTACTTGGCTATTTCTCCCCAGTTACCATGAACACTGTTCAAACCTATCATTGTGAATACTGTTTTCTTATTTACTTCTGCAATGATTACATATATTGAAATAAAATGCAGAAACACAGACAGCCATTTGCTAAACAATACAGTCTCACAACAAAAAGACTTAGCATGAGCAGTAAACACATTCATTGAAACAGCATAAAAACCCACCTTCAAATAAAATGCACATGACCAGTGGAGAGGGCTATTTTTCAAACCATAGGTCCCTTGGACACATTTTTATGGCCATGCATACATGTATGTGTTCTTTGATTCACCTTCCTGCTTGTATTAAATTATATTCCTTGTATAACACAGCACCACTTGTTAGTGTGTTTTACATTTATAGTTTTGAGCGTTTTTCCAGTAAGCAATGGAACAAAATGTATAACCCAATAATGACAAACTACCCACTTCAGAACATTTTAACCACACACACACACACACACACACACACACACACACACACACACACACACACACACACACACACACTGTACATTACACTCTGCTATGTAAGTCAACACTGAAACATTAGTCTTATTTTCTGCTATTAAGCCCCTTACTTCTGGAGCTTGCGACTTTGAGAATGCTCATTTGAGTGGTTTCAAGCAAGTATTACAAACATAACTTTCTGAAATGGCTTTGATGGTGTGGGATGATGACATGTTGCCATTGCTTTAAAATTTTGTTACAGTGTTTTCTATAAAACACCTAAATAAACTATTACTGTCAGTCACATAACTGTCTAGCACTCAGAGAACTTATCCAGCTAGAACTACTCGACTGCCTGTCTTTATCACAGTTTACTGACATACACAAAATATTGCACAAGCCAGACAACTGTCCTTACAAGACAAATCTCTGCCCGCCATAAAGAAATCTTAAATTCTGCAGGAGACTCCATATACTCAAACAAAATTTCAAAAATGTAGAACTCCATTCCTCTAGCACTAAAAACAGAAAAACATGGAAATTAAAAAAAAATAAATGTCACCAGACTGAAAAATGGATATGTTCCTGCATCTCACCAGGCTGACTGCCATTAACACCAACACATTTTAGCTCTTCACATCTCTATGAAATCATAGTTTATTCTGTGAAGCACGAAGTCTGTCTGGTAATTTTGCTTCTTTTATCTGTGTTCACACTTGCTGAATGATGACATGTGGGGCATTAGCCGGGCCTCATTATACAACAGCAAAGCATTTTAGGTGATAAAAATATTGTTTTTATGCAGATGTGAAGACATTTAGGCAGTGGCTCCAATACTACAACACTTTATACAGTCATCCTTGGATTAAAGCAGGTCATCTACAATATCTAGTTGGCAGTACATCTTTACAAGGAGCATAGATCTCCTGTGGTTGCAGTTAGCTTGGAAATACAGGCAGCCTGTAACTAATGTTGTGATGTCTAGATACCACAGAATCATGCTCTCTGTAGTAAGGTAATTCATAAAACAAATATGCTCTGTTTCCAAGGGATGCCTCCTATCATGTCATATGGGGCAGGTTACAGCTCTAAAAATATCGGCAAGCAAAAGTATTTCATCTCTACATAAGAAAAAAGTACAGTCTGGGATAAGGTGCAATACCAAACTCCATGCAAACCTCTCAACCTCTAAGACCAAGAAATCTGGACAAAGCCATATATAATGAGGGGACAAAGCCCCAAAATAGGGACAATTTATAAATATTGTTCTTACAAACTTAGAAAGTTGTAGAATAATATATTTTGTATTAGCATAAATTTTCTGAAGCGTATGAAGTATGTAACTCAAACCTCTGTCATTATTTCCTGACTTCAGTCCTCAATGACTTGCCAGAAAACCAATTGTTTTTTGAGAAGCAGACCAAAAATATGAGGCAAAGCTCTGGACAATCTGCGAAAATCTATATAGTTGAGAGGTACAACCATTCCTACTTCAACAGGTTGCAAAAATGTACATCAGGTCAACATACTGCAAACATAACTTTTGCAATACGCTGTATCTTACAAGGGAAAATACAATTAATAAAAATACGATCGCTGCAATGTACTGTTTCTATTTTAAATGCATAAAAACAATAACTTACAAGACATTGTTTGCCATTGTTTTAGGCAGCTTCTTCTCCATAACCAATCCAAATGAATGCTATACAATCGCTTACTAACATGCCTTTTAAAACATTAGTAAAGCATCTACAAGTGAGTGAAAATTTAATTCTGAAAAGGCACCCGGTGGTAGTCTTTACAGCATTTGGTAAAATTCTCATCACTTTGCATGTCATTTTCATTCTGGAGCTGTGCTGACAGCTCCAGCTAAGTTATCATATGCATCATTTACACACCAACTAATCAAATATGTATTTCCCAAGCAATATACAGACTCATAAACATGTAACAGCATTTATTACCTCTCGGCACAGCTTGTTCTTTGGGGTCAGTATGATAGCTCTTAATGTCTTACTTCTAGAATCAGATCCAAAACCATAAAGCAATTAAGGGCAACAGCTACACATTAAGAACATTTTTTAAATATTGTTGTTATTAATCTGGAAAATTGACAAGACAGGAGAATGTGAATTGGGCTTGGCATGTGTTTTCAAAAGTAAAACAACTCTTCAAATGTATCTATTGCCATTAAGTGTAATCAACCCCCTTTTCTCCACAAATTGCCAGATGCAGAATGTGCAGACTAAAGTTTTGAGATAAAGTAGGAGGCATTTCACAGCTACCGAATCAACACGCATGATGCATTTACGTTGTAAACATGTGTTTTATTTATAAAGGAACAACATTCTGTACTCCATAGCTGCTGGACCTGGGCTACTGACAGTAACTTAGCCTAGCAATAACTGCATCTGCATGACTCAGTAACCCTAACTTTCCCAAGTACTGCTTGGGGCAGTCCTAACTTTCCCAAGTACTGCTTGGAGCACTCCCATATAATGTAGAATGTGACATTAAAATGACAATGACCACCACTTCGAAAGTTTTTTTGTAAGGTAACTTCAATATCCCGCTCCAGCTGGAAAAACACGGTGGAATCACACTACTGCAGTTCACTTCCGCAGAGTAAACACGCATGCACATTCATGTCCCTCTTACAGCAGACTCTCGTACTACGAAGTAAAGTTTTTTTTTTTAAAACTGTCCTGCCCACCCTGCAGCTGTAAGTGGGAGGGCACTCACCCCCCTCCCCCATGGTTCCGGCTTCCAGTTACACTTTAACAGGGCACAGAGAAGAGTGCACACTTTCTTAATTAAAATAAATACACTCATAAATAAAAACTGTGCCCTTTAAGAGGCTGGCCTTTAAGGCGCCCTAGGCAGTCGCCTAGTTTGCCTATGCCTAAGGCCGGCCGTGCTGGGAGCAATCATTGAGTCCCCCAGTGATATCACCATATTACAAGAAGGGCTAACACAAACAAATGGTTTAAAACTAAGTGCAAAAAAATGCATTATTATTCCCTTTGGCAAAATGAACTTCCCTCCAAATTGCAATATTGACACCACCCCCTGAGTTCCAACCAAGTGGTGCAAGACTTGGGAACACAGGTCACCAAGTTTCCACAGTGGTAAGCAAAACCTTCTATGTAGTGAACCTCATAAGCAAGGGCATAGCTTCCAGGTCATGGGATGTTATAACGACACTGCACTCAACTGTCATCAGACCACTAATAAAGTATAATGCACCCTTTTGCATTTATTTCACCAGACACCTACAGGAGCTGGAGAGACCTCAGAGGTTTCTCATTAAGAAAATAGAGGGACTCCAAACCATGACCTACATGGACAGACTGCAAGCCCTTTCACTTTACTCTGCATCTTATACCTGCTGAGAGGTGACTTGTGCCTGGCCTATAGGGCAATCTCCAACCCTGCTCTAATGGAAATACTGCATCCATCCATCCATCCATCCATCCATCCATCCATCCATCCATCCATCCATCCACAAGTCATATGGCTCAAGAGTCATTCGCTCTAGAGATCTCAAAATAGCTTGTGACATTAACAGATCATGCTGGAGAGACAGATATGTCTCCCAGAGACTGCCACGTCTCTGGAATAGACTCCCTGTTCATGTAAAACAGAGCTCCTCACTGACCCTATTCAAATGCAACCTAGATAATTGGATGGGCTCTAGGGCCACCAGCCTAGTAACCTCCTATGAACCTATAAACTTGCATTGCCTCATGAATACCAGCTACGCCCTTTACCCCATTCCACAGTCTACTTAACTTTCCCCATTTTAGTTCAAATAAATTTCCAAGAAGGATGTAACCTATCTTTAATTACTACACACTAGAGATATAATCCTCAGTTCCACTACATTCACCCTAGAATATAGAATGCTGATGCTGAAAATCTGTCTAAATCCTTAACTCACAACTACAACTTAACATTAACTATTACAAGGCCTGAATGCACCAGCAAAGACTTAACATTAACTATTACAAGGCCTGAATGCACCAGTAAAGACTTAAGCCCTACAGCTGAAACACTGCTATGTCCTTAAGGAGTCATTTGCATGTATCCCAATATCTCATGGACCTCAGCTACAGGAGGTTTAACATATTACACAGTGAGGACTCTAGCTTAGATGGGTCTATCTTGGAGTTTGTACTAAAAGGTTTATCTCTGTGCTTTTTTACCTTTTGGTTTTTAACTTTAATGTTTGGTTAGAGACTATTTTCCAAGTATTTTAGCTAAAGTCTATTCAAACTTATCATATTCTACCAGACAGCATGTTTTTAGGCCCATATGCAGCACTCAAACAGTTATATTCACTGTCACCTCACAGTTATATGAGTACATGAAAAAAAGACTACTAACAAATGTTATTTTCTAGATTTAAGAAGGGCATTTGAAACCACTGACCAACAATTTACTGCTACTTAAATTGGATGATTTTATGCTAGAAAATACAACCTGTTCAGAAACATGCTATCACAGCAGAAGTGTTCCACAAGGGTCCATCTTATAACCTTTACTTTTTTCTCTCTTTATAAATAACCTTCCATGGGACTTACACAATCCATAAATAACAATGTACATTGAAGACATTATTCTTGTTAGACAGCTCAAACCTTGACATTAGTCTGCTACCAGTCTGCAAGAAGACATCATTTAATATCGAATTTGTTGCTGGGACACTAAACTTACCATAAACACCAACAAAGCCCTAGACTTAGTTGGAACTATCAAAAGGATATTTGAATTTCCAGAAATTCACATCTCTATCTATTGCTAAAGAACAAAAACACCTTGGTTTAGTGTTAGAAAGTACTCATCTGAAGTTGTTAACCTTCTTCCTATTCATCACTGATGGGTTCGTTTCCGAGCCCTCGGAACCGAGTCGGCCTTATACCAAGCTTGCATGCACCAAAAACTCTTGAGCTATGCTGCTACCCAAAATGCCCTTCACTCAGTTACCTCAGATCTTGCTTGCCACACAGCCATATAGCAGTGTTTCACCGAGCTCTCCAGCTGTGTTATATTTTTCTAAATTTTACAAGTTTTGTGGATTTTTCCTGTTAGTTTGCTACTTTCTTGCATCTTTAATCACTCAGCTCTACCCACAGGTATTTCCTTTCGTACCATTGTTGGTAATGGCCCTTCTACTCTTGTTGTATTCCCGATACCATTGTTGGTATTTCCCTCTTTCCTTCTTTTTCTTCACTTTCTTCTATTTTTGTGTGTGTGTGAATGTTTCCTATTAAATATGAGAAGAAAGGGTCTACAGGGTTTAAACACTGCTCTTCTTGCAGTGGTAAACTCCCGAATAGTGACCTTCATGAAGAGTGTGTGTATTGTTTGGGGGTTCCACATTTATCAGCAAAACCTCCATGTGATATTTGTGCCAGTTTCAGTCATTGGATGCTGAATGAGCGATGAAATAAATTGATCTTTAAGGGCCTCCTTCCTTCATCTTTTTCGTAGGCTATTTCTGCATTGGAGGTCTCATCCCCTCCATCTGTGGACAAGAAATGTCCTCACTCAGACTCCTCTTCACCAGCCAGTGATAGGGACAAAAGCCATAAGCACAAGGCCCATAAGACTTTCACTGAGCACCGTACTGCCTCCTCAGTTTTGACCACCCCGGCTCCGAGTTTGGCTCCAGTGATTCATACCGAGGTTGCCTCGTCGGCACCTGCCCCAGTTCTGATGACTATGGCACCAACTACAACCTCGGTTCTGACCAGTTTGTCTGTCTCCATCTCGGCACTGATGTCCCCCATCTCCGTCCCAACATCGGTTCCGACAACAACTTCGGAGCCGTTATTGACATCCAGCCTAGCTGTGACCTAGGCTCAAAGCCTGTTCTCAGCTCCGATCATTCCTTTGTTGCCAGTTGCAGTATTCTCTGTCTGCGGATCCATTTGCTGGACAAGCCTTTAGTCCCTTTTTGGACCAGCCTGATTCCCCTCAGGGGCATCGGTAAGGTCCACCAGGAGCCTTTCAGAATTGGATGTGGTGTGCCTTTTTGATCAGCTGTTGACCGCTCGGGGAATTACAAATTTTTCTAGACCCCATCCCAGTCCGGGCTTTGGGTCTATTACACATGAGACTCCTACATATGCTCTTCCCTTGGATCCTTTGGATCTGAGGCTCATATACCTGACATCTACGAGAGGATCCCTTTCCTTGGCACCAACAATGTCAGTGTCTGAGGCTCTGAGGCTCCTTTGGGTGTCAGTTCCATCAGAACCCACCCTTCCTCAATCTCATGCTTGGGGGGTGGAACCCTCAGTTCCGGCCATGGTTCCGGTGGTGTTGCTGGTTCCATCTTTGGGTCCGAGGGTGACTCCCACTCTGAGTTTGCTTGCAGCTCCATCCCTGGGGGCTGACCGCATGGAGTGGGGTGTGACTCCGGTTCTGAAATTGTCTTATTCGGTTCCGGGCTCCCATTCCTCTTCAGGCGGGCCTGCTTTCCAGGTGATGGAGAGGGTGCTTGCTTCAAGCAATCCTCCTACGTCGGTCATCCCACCAGTTCTGAGCTGCAGCTGTCAAAGGCCACCCCCAGGACTCCGAGAGCACAAGGCCCAGGAAACCCCTGTTCAGGGTATTTCCTTTCTGAGTCTTCCTCGGATGCTCCCACCGAAGAACCCCCTCAGAAATGGATGTGTAAGAGGAAACATATGGACTTCCCAGAGGAGTCCCTCACAGAAGATATGGACTATGATGATGGGGAAGGATCCCCACGGTCACCCCCTGATGATGTCTCATTTGGAGACATCCTGGAAATCTTGAAACAGGGGTGACTGGAAGCTCTCCAATCCTTCCTCAGAGGAATCCGTATTCCTGCAGGCCTTCCACTCTCAGCCCTCTACTTCTTGGGTGACCCCCCTGCCGATGAGTTGGTCAAGCTCATCGTGCAGTGGGTATGGAAGAACCCTGACACCATTGAGGCCATCCTTAGGAGATCAGATAAGATACTCTCCCTTCCAGAGGATCAACCTCATTGGTCTAGAGGTTTGCCAGTAGATGCTATGGTGGTAGCGGCAGCCATGAAAAAGGACCTTATGGAGGAAAGTCCTGCTGTTTACCTGGCCAATAGAGAGTCCCAGGTGGTGGACAAGTTAGGGGAAGTGAGATTTTGCATCAGTGACCTTTGCTGTCAGGTCTCTGAGCTTTTTGGCACATTTTTACGAGGCTCCAGAGAGATCTTATCCTCTAACTCTCTGCAACCCTCGTGGGTCAAGTTTTAGATGGGGCACGTGATAAAGTTGCTTCCCAACTTGCCACCCTAGAGTCAATATCCAATTCGTCCATGAGATTGCTGTCCCATGCAACCAAAGGAGTGGCTAGAGCTGCGGGTGCAGGTGTAGTCATAAGACGCCATGCCTGGATGCACAGTTGTGACCTTGCGGACTCCTTCAAGTCTTCCTTTTTAAATGCCCCTATCGAACCATCAGGTCTGTTCAGTGCTAAGGTCAAGGATACATTAGCCAGGTGCGAGTAGGACAGGAAGACCTTGTCTGCCATGGGCCTAAGCTTTTCCAAACCTCAGCGTTCCTTCTCCAGGAACCAGAGGAGTGGGAAGATGTGGCACAAGAAGTTTCAAGGTCCTTTCCATGACTCACGTGGTGAGGACTCCCCCAGAGGCAGAAGGGGTTCCAATAATGGAAGACGCCCCTTTCAGGGCAGAGGGGGTCCATGGAATCAGGACTCTGGAGATTCCTTCTCAGGAAGACCATATTAGCGATCCTGAAGTGCTGCTTGATTGCTTTCCTCTGGAAGCAGTCAGGTGCGTTTATCTTTGCACCAAGCTGCCTGGCTCTCTATTACAAACGATCAGTGGGTGCTGAGAATCATTACCAGAGTCTATCACATTTCCCTAATATCTTACCCAAGACTTCCAAAATCCCTTCGCAATATTCCACCCAAGTCAAAGGGAGGAGGTAGCTTCTGAAATACAAAAGCTATGTTAAAAACGAGTCATCCAATAAGTCCCCCCAGACCAGTGCGGATTAGGGTTCTACTCAAGATTCCTTTTAGTGCCAAAGAAGACCAGGGACTAGAGGCCCATTTTGGATCTCAGCCAGCTAAACAAATCAGTAGTTCAGACCAAGTTCCGCATGGTCACGATTCAATCCATCCTTCTCTTTCTGTGGGAGGGTGTGTGGATGTGCTCGTTAGACCTCCATGATGCGTATTACCACATCAAGATGGACAAGTGCTCCAGGAGTCTCCTTCATTTACGGCTGGGAACCAATCCTAACCAATTCAGAGCCCTGCCATTCGGTCTCTAGAATGCCCCCAGAGTGTTCATGAAATGCCTAGCAGTGGTCACAGCTCATCTGAGACTTCAGGGATTCCAGATGTTTCCATATCTGGATGATTGGCTCCTCTCCGCCCCCACCAAGCATCTTCTGGTCAGGGCCCTTCGCTACACCCTAGTACTAGCAGAGTCACTGGGCATCATCATCCACTGGGAAAAAAATCCAACCTTCAGCCTCACAACAATTGCAATTCATAGCGGCAATGAGTAAAACACAAAAATGGCTTTGAGGATAAGGCTGAGTGCAATAAAACAAAAGGAAAATGTATATAAAAAAGCATTCAACTTACACAACCAAAGGCTCTTTAATAAAACAAAACAAAAATAAAGATAAAGATAAAAATAATTTGTGTAAGTTGAGTGCTTTTTTATATACATTTTCATATGGGCAATATTCAACACTCAATCAAGTCTAGTCTCTTTCCCTACTCACAGGCTTCAGAGATTAAGGGCACAAGTTCAAATGATACTTTATCAAAGAAAGGTGTCTGCAAGGGAAGTTCTCCAGGCTCTGGGTTCTATGGCTGCAGCCATCCCAATTGTTCCCCTAGCCAGATTACACATGAGACTGCTACAATGGCTTCTTCAGTCCCAGTGGATATCCAATCTTCACCCCCTGAGCTCACAGATTCTCATCACCAACACCTGCAAACAAGTTCTCCTCTAGTGGATGGGTACAAATGAAAATCTTTGGTGTTGCCCCTTCCAGGATCACCATTCCAGTGCCATGGTGACCACAGATGCTTCCCTGAAAGGGTGGGGGGGTCCACTTCCAGGCAAAGTTGGTCCAGGGCACGTGGTCCAGTATAGAGGTCAACTTGCATATCAATATCCTGGAGTTAAAAGTGGTGCTATTACATTGCAAGCTTTCCACTCACTCCTTCCATCCGGAATGATTGCTATCCAGTCGGACAACATGTTCATTGTCTGGTACATAAACAAACAGGGAGGGACCAAATCCTACCCCCTATGTCGCGAAGCCATGAGAATCTGGCAGTGGGTAATAGCTTCCAACCACTTTCTGATCGCAACGCATATCCCGGGGAGCTCCAATGTGATTGCGGACAGACTGAGCAGATGCATCCTCCGTCCTCACTAGTAGTGTCTTAATCCGAGTGTGATGGCAGAAATCTTCAGCCAATGGGGCCAGCCATGCTGCCTCCACCTCAAACACAAAACACAGTAGCTACTTTGCCCTCTTTCCCCCTCACGGGGAGTCACTGAGAGACACTTTGATTCACGATTGGCCCACGTGTCTCCTTTATGATTATCCTCCGATTCCCGAGTCCTCTTTTTCTAAGGAAAGCTATTCGGTTAAGAAGCAAAGTAATCCCGTTCTGGCCTCATCAAGTGTGGTTTCCCTTCCTCCGACCTCATCTGTTGCAACCTCCTTGGATCCTAGACACTCATCAGGATCTCATATCTCACCCACAAGGGCTGACTCCCCCGAATCTGTCCACTCTCAAGCTGATGGCTTGGTTTCTCCACTTCCGTTAGTTGCCAGGCAGGAAACCCTCTATTCATCCATCTGTGATATTATCCTGGCCTCACATAAACCATCCACCAGAAAACTTTACAGGGACAAATGGAAAAGATTCTCTATTTGGTCACATAATCGGAAGCTAGATCCGTTCTCAGCTCCTGTAGCTATTATTCATTATCTTGCTGAGCTGTTCGACAATGGTGCTTCAGCTTCCACCATTTGAGTCCATTTAGCAGCTGTTTCCAACTTCCATAATGGGTCAGATGGAGTCCTGCTTATTTCCATCCAACTTTGCAAGACCTTCCTCAAGGGAATATTCCACAGCAGACCTCCTATCAGGCAGCCAGTGGAGGCATGGAATCTCTCCAGAGTTCTCCAGTCTCTCTCTCTACCCCCTTTTGAGCCTGCGGCAACATGTGATCTAAAATTCCTGTCATGGAAATCCTTATTTCTGGTGGCGTTCACTTCAGCCAAACAAATATCTGAGTTGCAAGCCTTATGTATTAAGAGCCCTTATCTGATCTTCCGTAAGGACAGAGTATCACTTCGTACTAACCCATCCTTTCTTCCCAAGGTGGTTTCTGACTTTTTCTATTAATCAGTCCATTGAGCTCCCTGTATTCTTTCCAAATTATTCAAACAAGGGAGAATACTGCCTACATTCATTGGATGTTCATAGACAATTACGTTTCTACCTGGACAGAACTAAGTCCTTTCGCAAGTTGGACCAACTTTTCATTTCCTTTGCGGGCCCTAGACTGGGAGGGGCAGTATAGAAAGTTACTGTGTCAAAATGGCTCAGAGATTGCATTAGCTTTTCATATTTGCTTACGAATGAATCTAAGCCTGGCCAAATCAAAGCTCACTCAACTAGGACTATTGCAGCATTGGTTGCCTTCCACTCTAGGGCCTCCATGGATGACATCTGTGCAGCTGCCATTTGGGCTAAACCCCATACCTTTATCAAGCATTACAAATTGGATCTGATCTCCAGGGGAAGAATGGCCCTTGGCTCAATGGTTCTCAGGAATGTTCTTCCATAAGGGCCACCCAGGTTCTCCAAGTAGCTTGGGATTCTGTCCCATCAGTGATGAATAGGAAGAAGATTAACAACTTCAGATAAAGAAGTTATGTCTTACCATAACATTCCATCTGAGTTGTTGATCTTCTTCCAGTCGTCACACCCTCCCACCATCCCCCACCAAAGGCTCCTGGCGGTTCTTCTGGGTCTTTGTGGTGTTTCAGTGTTTTTGTGCAGAGATGGCCTCTGACTTTCTGGTTCTTCTATATGTTGCATGCATACTCGATCTGAGGTAACTGGGTGAAGGGCATTGTGGGTAGCAGCTTAGCTCAAGAGTTTTTGGTGCACGCAAGCTTGGTATAAGGCCGACTCAGTTCCTAGAGCTTGGAACCGAACCCATCAGTGATGACTGGAAGAAGATCAACAACTCAGATGAAACATTATGGTAAGACATAACTTCTTTTTTCCTTACATTCCCATATTTATTATGTAACCACTAAGGGTCTGAATCACTTAAAGGCTGCATACAATATATCCCATCTACTTACACTCAGTCACCATCAGTATGTTAATCCCGCAGCTAGATTATGCCCTGCCAGTTACAGCCAGTAGGCATACCTCTCAACTGTCCAGAATTTTGCAGAATGTCCAGATTTTTGCCTCATATTGTTGACCTGTTTCTCATAAAATTGTGTTTTTTTGGCAAATCACTGGGAAATCATTAAGGACTGAAGTCAGAAAATAATGGCATATGTTTATGTTTCAGACTTCATGCACTTCAGAAAATTCATGATAATGCAAAACCTGTTAGTCTGTCAACTTTCTAAGTTTGCAAGAGCAATATTTTTGGGCCTTTGTCACCCCATTATTGTGGCTTTGTCCAGATTTCTAGCTCTAAGAGGTAGAGTGGTATGTTAGCAAAAAACACCCATCTGTTACAAATGACAGAACTGATTTTTCAATTCCTCTCCCTCTAGATAGTAATATTAAGCATCACTACCATCAGCCCTCATTAAACCAGTAACTGAATACAATGGACCCTTCAGCATGTATCTGACCTGGCATTTCCAACAGCTGGAGCAGCTACAGAGGTTCCTCACTGAACGAATACAGGGTGTAAATAATATGTCTTATATGGACCGCCTCAAAGCCCTGTCCCAAGTCTCCAACAAACTACTGAGGGGCGATCTATGCAAACCTACTGGCATTGTCCAATCCAGCCCTGATAGATCTGCTACAAAAGAAACAGATACAGAACCACCCAATCTAAGGATCTAAACCTTGTCTGTGACATAAACAAAACATGTTGGAGATACAGGTATGTGTCTCAGAGATTCTCCTGAACAGACTCCCCATTCATGTGAAACAGAGCTCTTCCCTCAGCCTATTCAAATTCAACTTGGACCAATGGATGGGAAATCCCAAATTCTCCCCTGGCTTGTTGCCTGTAACCCTTATGGATAGGGGCAGTTTGGCACAGGCATATACCAAAGTTATTCTAGCCAGTGGGCATTGATAATTTGGAACATTGGAGCATAAATGGCTAGATTTAAAAAGGCTCTAGGGTACTTAGCCCAGTAACTTCCAATGATCGTAAAATCCTATGATGTCGCCAGATTCCACTCTCTTATTGTCCACTCTAATCTTCAGTCTGATATACAACAGCTATTGCCCTGCTCTAAAAAGTTAAACTCATTGCTGAATCATCACCATATCTGCTAAGAACTCAGGATGACAGTATTCTCTGATTTCATAGACTTCCTTTCATCCTGGGAGGTGGTAATAAAGGCTTGTCAAAATTGCACTTACTAAGTAAAACTGTCTTCCTACGGAGATTAGAAGGGTTTTAAGCTACTTCGAGCTCATAAAAAAAAAAAAATCACTTAAATTCACAACCAAAACACACAAATACAACTGCTTTTTAAGACACTGGCTAGCTTTGCCAATGCCTACGTATGTCTTCAAAACACTTCTGAAAGTTGCCTCCTAAGTTCTTAAACAAAGGACATCATTTAAGTCATTTGGGTTCTAAACTCTCTCTCTCTCTCTCTCTCTCTCTCTCTCTCTATATATATATTTTTTATATATCTATCGATATTTATATATATATATATATATATATATATATATATATATATATATATATATATATATATTTATTTTATATATCTATCGATATATATATAATCTGTAAATATGTAAATAACACCAGGCTGATAATTACATAGCGGGCTTGAAAATTATTAATTTTATACTACTACATGGTGAACCTGGAAGTTATTAATTTTATACTATATATACTGTTATAAATGCATCTACCACTCTGAGTTTATCAATGTGCAGTTGCAAAGGCTTTGCTCACTTTACTTATTATATTCCATGGTCTCAAACCATATTTCTGCATCCTTATCTTGAACAGAAACTACATGGATATGTTTTATCAATTTAAGTGTCATTGATGCATATTGCATGCTCTTTTAACCGCATAAAACTTTGTGTTCTCTGATTGTTCACAAATTACTGCCATGTTCTTCACATGAATGTAATCCACTTGTTATGTTTGTACTGTACTATTTCTTTGACAAACTTTATGAACAAAATACCAAATCATGTACAAGTTATAGCTGAAAAGGTATGGAATATCTCTAAATAAAATTCAGTAAGTTATTGTTTCGATATCTTGCTGTCACCTGTTCACATGACACTACTCACACTTGACATAATAGCTCTTTATTATATACCCAGAGCTCCTTCATTATATGGCAGTTTGCTCATAGTCTGCCTCACTGCCTGCATTTTTTGCATCTCTTATTATCTTACTGGCATCATCCTTTCCAACTGTCGCTGAACCTACTGTATTACAAATAGACGTCTGTATGATGCACCATCTTGCAGAACCACTTTTCTTCCAGTTAAAATTGCAATATTAACTATTATTTGCATCTCTCCAAGCCATTGACATCATGTGTGACAAAGTAAATTTTATGTCTTCTGCTCAGCATGAACAAGTTTACTTGCCTGTATGTCTCATGGCAGGTTTCACTGAACATATATGCTGCCATTCTATGCCTCAGGGGTAGGTAGTGAGAAGTAGGCTGCTGCTCTTCTGACTCATAATTATACTCAGGAAATGCAGATGAGTTTAATGCATCAAGAGAAATATGCACTGCTGCTCTGACTCATAATTATGGCAAAGATATGCAGATCCGTTTAATGCATCATAGGAAATACAAGCTGCTTCTCTATCTCATAATTATTATCAGGATATACAGATTAATTTGATGCATCATGGGAAATATGTACCAATGCACAACACTTTTGTCACAGTGTGTTTGGATATGCAGAAAAATGATTGTGCCGCTATCACAACTTTTATTTTGTTTCAAACTTTGGGACACTTACGCATACTCTGATTTGATTACTACAATAACTATAAGGAAATCACTGGGACATTACTCCCCCATAGAACTTCTCTTATTGTTTTGTTCCAGGCTTTCAGTCACCTGGAACCATATATTGGGTCTCCTTCAAACCTACTGGTGAGTCATTCACTGCTATTTACAACATTTTAAGCAACTGCAAAAATAGATTCATATCAGTGAGACATAAATATAGTGAAACATTCTGCCATAAACATAAATAGTGGAGTTACAACTTAGTAAACCAAAAGAAAATAGCATATGGAGCTTTCAAACTTTATCTGCTTCAGTCCAACTCGGAGAAGGTTAACTCCATTCAAAACACAGTTACTAAAACTATCAAAATAAGTAAAGCTTCATTCAGGGTAACACTTGCTATCGGTGCAGGTGACAATATGCCTTTGATAACCATATCTGAAAATAAAGGGAAAGAATAACAAAGTAATGTGTTAGAACAAAATGATATCACCACAACAGAACCAATAGATATAACTAACATACTAGCGTATATTTATGGAGCAACCATCCACGTTTTCTCAGTGCAGTATGAACTCACCTAACAACATCCCTGAAATGTGCGCCTCTGTCTTCAGCAAGATGAGAAACATCAACATCAGTTTCATGGGACCAGTTGAGGTACCGGGAAGCCAGATTTGTTTAGTCAAAATACACTAGTGTACAACATTATAAACATTTTTAACAGAGCAAAAAAAAAAAGTAGCTACATCTGTGATATCTGGAAACATTCTACTGTTGTCCCAGTCTATAAGAGAGACTTTTCTATAGACCCTCATTAATTACAGTTCAAATCAGCATCATAAGCATATTATGCAAAGTGATGGAGAGAATCATCATGGAACTTAGACACAGAAAATGTTCTTCTCCCTCATCTAATCCAGTACAGTTTCGTTAGACGAAAATATTCTGTGCTTAAATATATAAATTATAGGAGGGCTCTTCATAGATTAAGAAATCTTCAGACCTAGTAAATTTTATTTTGGAATCTTGGCAACATGATGGATAAAAAGCTACGTACAAGACAGATCATTCCAGGTATATTCTAACTCCCTCCTTTCTACTCTTTAACAATCAAGGATTGGACACTCTAAATTGGCCCTAGGTGTGAGTGTGTGCATATGTATTCCTTCTGTGGAAGGTTGGGAGGCTGACTGGCAACTCAACACCATAAAACTCCACTGTCAATCATGAGCGGACAGGTGATCTTCATGTCTATACATGACTTGGGCATTTGAAGCTGTGAACCATAATTTCTTACTCTTCAGACCTAGTAAATTTAATTTTGGAATCTTGGCAACATGATGGATAAAAAGCTACGTACAAGACAGATCATTCCAGGTATATTCCAACTCCCTCCTTTCTACTCAATTATCCTTAATACAGGGATTCTCCAAGGTTCTGTTCTTACTTCTCTATTAATGATATCACCACAGATCTGATGCACTTTAACTTATCATATACTGTGATGACATCCTCGTCTTATAACCCAATGACAAACTACACACCCTAGAGAAAACATCAAACCACTTTCACAAAATTATGCACTATGATCTTTGGAACATCAAAAATGCTTCCAAAAATCCCACCTTATGCATAGCTGACCAAAATGTCAACATTTCCTTGCTAGTCTTGGAAAAATATATCCAGGCCCTACCCTGGATACCTCACTTTTCTTCAGCAAACACATTGAAAACATCATTACCCAAACCCTTACCTAGCTCAAACTCTGCTGTAAAATCTCCAATCTGCTATCTCCAACAGCCCACAAAGCATTAACAAAAAATATAGCAATACCCAAACTGGAATATGGATGACCCTTAATAACATTAATCTGTAATACATTATTCAAAAACTACCAAATACAATCAGCAAAACATGCAGATTTGTTCTCCACACCCTTCAAGGAAACGGTCAATGCCAGCAGTCAGTGAATGGGCACTTTTTCTTTTTCCTGATTAATTTTCAAAATTAACAATCAAGGACGCCACCCACTACTGAAGTTTAAACTACAAATTGGAGAACAAAGTTATATCATTGATGCTTATAGTCCCATATCCATGATTAGATCCAGATATAATACCACTACTGGTTAAAGGGCCTTGTCTAAATTGGCCACAGCAATAGGGAATCATCTGCGTTGCTGCCTCACAGCAAGAGGTTCTTCAATTCGATCCTCAGCTGGGGTGCCTTCTGTGTGGAGTCTGCATGTCCTCCCTGTGGTCATGTGGGTTTCCTCTGGGTGCTCCGGTTTCTTCCCACATCCCAAAGACATGCTGTAGATGGATTGGACACTCTAAATTGGCCCTAGGTGTGAGTGTGTGCATGTGTGTTCCTTCTGTGGAAGGTTGGGAGCCTGACTGGCAACTCAACACCATAAAACTTCACTGCCAATCATGAGCGGACAGGTGATCTGCTGTGCCGACCCCTAACCGGGAAAAGCTGAAAGAAGAAGAAGAATAGGGAATCATATGCCATCTGAAACCAAGCAAGTAGGCACCCTAGTTTGTTTCAAAAATATACTGAAAGAGAGCTTGTTCAAAGAAGCATTATGATCCTGTTACAAAGAAATAGAGTAATCTAAGCATATGTCAAGCAGGTAGGAAACTAAGCCAAACAGAGTCAGCTATCAGAATAAAATAAAGACTCTCTTAATGCTCTGCTCACATCATGATATGATGTGCAGATAAAAATTTGACCATTCTCTGTCCTCTGCTATTATATGATACAAAATAGCTTCCTGCATGTACATACTGTGAATATCATATCCAAAATGTTTTCATGTCTTGTTCAGATAGTCTGTGCTAAAGTTATCTTGGAACCACAAATCTGAGAATGTGGATATCAAAATATTCATGAAAGATTTGCAAATTACTCTAATTTGTGCGTGTTTATAGCTTGTTTTAATTGGCATTTGTTTATCATCATAGACATTCGTCAACATCTTACTGCTTGTTTTAATGTTCTGTTTTGCATTGTTGGTGTTATTGTTGACCTATGGGCATGGATTGTGGCTGAAGAGAGACTCTGGACCTCCTTATCTACCTGGTTACTAAGTATGATAAATAGAGAGAGATATGAAAAAAATCTGAATCTGAATAGGGTTAGTGGTCAGACAGAGGAAAAATTCAGTGATGAATTTTGTAATGGAAAATTTAGATCTAATGTTGCCTTTGCTGTCTGTCTCAACCTGTGGCTTCCTCTGATCTGATCATATCTACATACCTACTATACCAAGACTTCAGCTCCAAAGTTCCACCCCCTATCCCATAATACTCTGTAAGCGTACTGCTCCTCCTCAGATCTCATTTACCACTATAAGTGTCAGACATATCTCCACTGCACATTTCAGGATGCACTGTTAACTGCTTCAGGCACATCTCACATTTCTGTAACTTTAGAACATAACTTAGGGCAGTTTTATCTTTGACCAATATTCTTTTTTTAGGAATTTTTTTATTAATTTAACATTTTTAACATATTTAAAATATATACACAGAAAATAAGAAATTCAATGTCACATATTTTATACAATGATAGGAATAAATTGAATCATCAAGGTAATCTTATACAATTAACACATTGAGAATCCTGGTATCCCAATTACTAAAAGTCTTAGTATGATTTATAGATCTTATTCTGGTCACTTTTTTCAGTTTTACATAGTATTGCTGTTAAATTTAAAAAATTCTTTGAACATAAGAACTGAGTTTGATTTCCAATTTTTTGTAATAACTTTTCTAGTGATTGCCAAGAGAGCCTAAACATTTTTGCTCTTACAGATACAAGAAGTGGAAAATTCATTAGTATTACTGATCTGGTTAAAGAACAATTATCAGACCATAACCCCTTAAAAACATACTTTTCTCTTTCCCAATATATATTTAATTTTTCACAATTCATAAACATGTGCACCCACTTAGCTTTTATATCTTTACTACATCTCCAACAAACTGAAGAAGTCATTTTACTAAACTTAGAGATTTTATAGGGAATAACAAACATTCTATGTATATATTTCCACATAAAAACTTTCGAGTATAAACTTAAAGAAATTTGACTAACTGATTTAAGTAATAAAGTTTTATTCTTATCGTCTATTGAGTCAATCTACTACTATCTAAAAAGTTCCAGAATTTTGCGTCAGCATTATTATTTCTAATTAACTTATATAGCTTGGATAAACTTCCTTTGTAGGTCAATCTACCTTTGATAATAGCATTCATATATTCATATAATGGGGGGTAGTATTCCAGTCCTTTTCACTTGTATTATCCACAAATTCATTTAATTTTCTTACTGATAGATAATATTAACGGGTAGCATATTCATCCAGCTTATATTCATTCATTAAATATTGTGGGGACTTAGCTTTTCTTTTTCAAAGCAACCAGACCATGATAACCAATCCATTCCTTTTTAGTAAATTAATTTTAACATCGTTCTGAGTTTCCTTAAATCTAGAGGCATATGCAGTGGGAAAGTTTCAATTTTAATAATATTATTGGAATTTTAACAACATATTTCTTAACTGCTTTAAGAATTGATTTCATGTATGCAGAGACTAAAGATTGAAATTAATTTTTTTCAAGGTAAGTTTTGTTAACCAGATGAAAGGATTGCCACATATTTCTAATTTGTAATCTTTAATAAACTTATAATAAACTTAAACTTATAAGAATTTAGTGTAATCTTCTCCTGGATGGTTTTCCATTGACTAGTGTAAGTTGAGTCTATCTGGAGTAAAACAGAGTTACAATTTGCAGCAATATAATGAGATTCTACATCTGAGAAGCTAATACCAACACACTCCCATAATCTTATATGATTTCCATAAGTAATTCTTAGCTTTTTAGGATACCATAATAATGAAGTTAACATTTTTTCCATTTTGAACGAAAAGAGCAGACTGGCTCAGATAAGGGGAGTCCATAATGTTGATCATGCTGTGATGGCAACACTTGCTGATCTAGGAGCCAACTCAGCCCCTGATAATGCTGTTGTTCCACCCCCACATCTTCCACATCCATCTCATGAGATGCTGGTCGTAAGGAGGAGAATAGCTAATACCAAGATTTTATTTTTTCCACAGCTAACCCTACCCATATGGCCAACCAACATAAAGACTACAGAGCGATCTTCCAGCAGAGGGAGGACCAAGTGCAAGCAACCAGCAGACAAGGTAGGATATCATTTGATAAAAAGGATGTGGACGCCCATGACCAATCATTAGTTCAGAACATTTCAAATAAGTGTTTAACTGGTTTTGAGCTGTCTGTTATTGAGAAGGGGTTCCCTTTTATTCCAGCACAGCCAGCTGATTTTGCTGAGACTGTTTTGGACTTCAGGTTGTTTGCTAGAAACATAATGCTTAAGTAATGTATGATGATAGTGCCCAAGTTGAAAGTAATAGACCACTTAAGAAACCTTGTTTGTTCCACATAATTTACCAGTATTAGAAGTGTTTGGTAAAATGTGTGAGCATGATATTTTTGAATTATTGCATGATGATAATAATAGGAAGAAGGGCTTGTCTTAATTTGTCATATGATTAACGTTTGAACAATTCAGGTCAGATCCCACCATTGTAATTAGACCTGCTGATAAGGATGGCATTTTGGTGGTTATGAACAGAGACATTTATTTTCTAACTATGAAAGAGATGTTAAGTGAAGTCGACACCTTCAAGCTACAGACATTTAAATGTTTATGTAGAGTGCGACATAGTAACCCGCATTCTCCAGGAATGTCATGCCAGTGATATTATCACCTCAGAATTATATGATTTTGCATAGGTGAGAATCCAGTAGTCCCTATATTGCAAGGTATAGTGAAAATACATAAACATCCCATTAACCCACCCTTTAGACCTATTGTTGCAAGGAGATGGTGGCTGACAGAGCCACTATCTATATATGCAGAGAGGATGCTTAGACCAGTTCTTAATGAATATAAGTTAGTATTATGAGATACTCAGCAATTTTGTAAGTGATTTATATGAATCTGTGAGTGAGGAAGAAGCTCCAGTTCAGTACCTAATGGTTATGTTGGTTGTGCAATCACTATTTACTGTGATACCCATCCAGGGAGGAATTCACGTCTATATTACATAATCAAACTTTTAAAAGTTCGAATGTCATATGGTCGACACCATATGATTGAACTTTTAAAAGTTTGAAAATGTAATAAAAAAAAAATAAACCAAAGAAAAATCCTACCTGAATGGCTGTGCCCCCCCACACCCCCACTTTTTAAATATACCAACTCTGAGATCACACTACAGTGCATAAAAGGGAAATTTTTCCATTCTGCAATGTACTGAGATCTCCATTGAAATGTTCAAACTTTTAAATGTTCGATCATATGATGTCGACCATATGATGTTCGAACATTTAAAAGTTTGACAACGTGATATAGACCCGAAGAATTCAGATGGTGAAGTGTTTCCTTACCCACTACAGTTCTTACACTGAGATGGAGACAGACTTGATTTGTCTTTTCCTTGAGATGATCCTAGAACATAACACATTCATTTTTGATGGTATTTATTATTTTCAGACCAAAGGCATAGCTATGGGCACATCCTGTGCCAATAGCTATGCCAATACGGTCATGGCACAATGGGAACAGGGGAGTGTGTCTACTTCAGAAATGTTTAAGAGAAATCTATATTTCTATCATTGCTTTGTCAATGATATGTTTTTTTTCTATGGACTGGTACAATAGTAGAATTGGATTATTTTCTAGAATATTCACATGGGACTACAACTTTTCTTAAGTTTACAATGGTATACTCTGCACGTGATATTGAGTATTTAGAGTGTACATGTTTCTAGATTACATAATGGGGGGATCACTACTAAACTCCATTGTAAAGAGTGCCATTGTCCATCATATGCCCAGAGGATGAGTATGCACCCTCCTCATGTTTTTTTGGAATGTTGCTAGAAGACAGTTCTTGAGATTATCTAGACATCATGCAGTAGATGATGAATTCAATCTATGGCTATCTATCAATCTATAAGAATAGCGAGTGACTTAAAAGAATGTTGTGCTATCCAACCAAGTCTGCAGTGAATCTCTGGGAAGATGAGGTATATGGAACTTTAAATTGTGGGAGCTGTAATTTTTGCTCATTTGTAGGTGAATCACATGTGTTTACACATCCAGACACTCACAAGCAGTTTTGGTTTCACAGTCAACATGATTGTAATAGCAAAAACTTGATATATCTTGCACATTGCATGCAGTGCAAATTCTTTTATGTTGTAAAGACAAACCGTAGGCTATGTGACCATATTAGAGATCACTTGTATTGTGCACGGAAGAATAATCCCTCAAGCATGGTAGTCAAACATATGCTGTAGTTTGAGGGACATGCTTTCAAGTTTTTGATTATAGAGAACATCAAAGTAAGTGACCAGTTAGGGGGCATAGTTAATGACACTGAGAGAGCTGAAGTCTGCTAGATTTTGAAACTATGAGCCAATAGAGGCACTGGTTTAAATGATCATGTCCCCCTTAAGCCAGTCCGGTTGAAAGCTAGGAGACTGAAATGCTGATATCTGTGTGTCTGTGCTTTTAAGAAGTGTTTTAACTAATTATGTGGTGCTGCGGTAGCGTTGTCCCCTCACAGTAAGATGCTGATTCGATTCACAGCTAGAGCTTCTTCTGTGTGGAGACATGCGTGAATGGGCGTACCTTCGTTGGAGGGTGTGCATCAGGGCTGGTAACTCAGCACGTAAAAATCAACTACCAATCATTAGCGGACCGGAGTTCCGCTGTAGTGACCCCTCACCAGGAAAAGCTGAAAGACACAAACAATTGTTGCTATGTCACAATGTATGCATGGGGTGCAATTAGAGAGTTTGAATTTTTAGAGTGATGTCATTACTATATTAATCATAGTTTGAAATTTGATCTTACTGAGGTCTGTTGAAGTCAGTATAACTAGTGAAATTGCTTACCTATTTGTTACTTACACTTGGATTAGTCATTAGTGAACAAACACCTGAATTTTAATTCTATATTTGCTCCTGATGTGAAATTCTCAAGTCCAACAAAGTGCTGTGTTTCGGTACAGGTACATTCTTTACTGTTTTTTTTTTCATTTTCTTTAATTTTTACTATCTGTAGTAAAGGTATTTAAATGCTATATATAAGTACTAACCTATCCTCATCAAAAGTAAATAAAAAACATGTATTCCATTTTTAATAAGAAAAAACATTTCTTCAATTACTTTTTCAAAATTATTATTAATAATCACATATTGATAGATTTTTATTTCTAAATATTTTACTTATTTTCTTTCCCAATTATATTTATCTTTAAATTTGCTATCTATTAATTAATTCAACAGTAACGTTTCAGTTTTATTATTATTACACTTTAGCATCGATTCTTCTTGAAACTTTTCAATTTTCTCATCTATTTCTTTGATCAAATAATTAGTTAGTAAAATACTATCTGCAAATAACTGTATTTTAGATTGATAATCTCTATTAATTGAAATTTCGTCAATTTTTTTCATTGTTTTTTATGCTATTAGCTAAGGGTTCAATAACTAATGCATGAAGTAAAGGGGACAAGGGACACACATATTCTGTGCCATTGTTTAAAGTGAATCCTTGAGAAATGTAAGATCCAATTTTAACACCTGCCTTGGAGTCTCTGTATATTTTTTTAATATTCCAATAAACTGTTCTGGAAATGCAAATGCTTCTAAAGTTTTTAAACAAGTAGTTACAATCTACAGAATCAAAAGCTTTCTTGATATCTAAGCTAATTGAATAATTTCTTCTTCATTACTTTTGCTAAATCTGAGAAAGTTAATACCCTTTTTATATTATCATATGTTAATCTACTGACTATAAATCCTGTTTGATCTTTATTAATTAATCTATTATATCTTTTAATCTTGTATCAGGAAGTAAATATTTTTCCAGCAATTTTTTATTTGATTTTTCAGCTAAATATTAACAACCAAAACAAATTAAAACCTGAAGTGGACAACAAAATAATCAACTATTTACAACTATATACAATCATCCATGACAAACTTCGATACGAACTGTGAGCACTGTTAATATTATTGTAATAACACTTGCAGTTTCTGCCAGTCTAATATTTTATGAGTTATGTTAGATGTTCTAATAGAATTGATTTGCATTTTTTTTAGAAACACATTTAGCTAGTCTTATAAAATCAATAAATAAAAAATATTGCTTATTCTTCCAATTCAGTGTTATTATTTTTCTAGAAATGGCCAAGATTGACCAGAGAAGAGGTATCTGATGTTTAGGGATTACATTTGGAGTAGGAACATTAAATAATATCAAAGCATCTGTAATTTGACAGTTGTCTGACCACAAAGCCTTTACAAAATATCTAAAGTCATTTCAAAATTGTAAAATAACTCTACACTCGATGAACATATGAACCCAATTAGCCTCCAATGTTTCACCACATCTCCAACATTTCATTTCTTTATGCTTAGAAATAATGGCAATCTTATGAGGAGTAAAGAAAGTTCTATGAGTCAAAAGATAAAAATTCATCATGTAGGATTTTGTATATAGGAGAAATGTGCAATTCATGTTCAATGTCTATCGAGCTATAACACATAAAAAGCTGTAACAGTCTTGGTATAGATTCTGTTTCTGAATTTATTGATACTCTCAGTTTACATTCAATAAATTGTCATAAAGACTGTAGGGATAGCCAGTTATCTTGTCTAACATTGTATCTGGCTAATATAAAATTTGTTGATTGAATTTCATTTTTATCTAAGAGCTGATACCAAAATTTTAAACCATTATCCTTGAGATTTAATATTTTACTTATATTGAAAAACTCTAAGTCTAGAATGTAAGCAATGGAAAATATGAGAAAGAATGTTTGTTTAAGACTGTAATTACTTTCTATTATACTTTTAAAAGTACAAAAAAAATTGATTTATACCATAGGTGAAATGGCTAAATTTCTTATTATGCAAACAATAATCACATAGTACCCAATATATTTTACTAATGCCTAATGAAGTGTTTATTTGTGTTTCAATACTACTGTTAGAAGTTATATGGATTTCATGCAACTGTTTCCAACTTGAAGCATAGGTAGAGGTTAGCCAGTGTAATATTATATTAATAATAACAGATTTTGAATACAATTCAATGTTAGGAAATCCAATACCATTACTATTCCAAGCTCTAACATGCCACTTATAAGCTACCCTTGGTTTGCAAGGAAACCAAAGAAACTTAAGCAATAAGGAATTTGTTTGCTTAAAGAATTTACTAGAGGGAGATAAAATTAGGGATTGTGTATAAAATAAAATCTGTGTTAAAATAACCATTTTATCAATGTGAGTCTATCTTCCATAGTGAAACACATTTTATTCCAGTTATAAGTTAATTTAGTGATTGTGTTTAATAATTTGGTACAATTTGAAAGGACAGTCTCTTTCCAGGTGGATTTTAAGCTGATTCCTAAGTATTGTACTGTCTTATTTTCCCAATTAAAGATTTTATATTTTTGTAAGTTTTTATTAATTTTATTATTGATTAATAGTGTTTCAGTTTTGTTTTGATTGCATTTTAGACCTGAGATTCTTTCAAAAAAACTGATTGCTTCTGTAATATAATTTGTTGTTGTTGCTTCTGCAATATACTTTATAGAAGAATCTATATCTCAACTTGTTAAAAGAATATCGTCTGCAAACAACTGGATTTTTGGGCAATGTTCAATATTTAAAGAAAATACATTTATATTCATATATTTTCTTATGTAAGTGGCAAAGGGTTAAATCGACAAACAATAAGGGTGACAGTAGCCAGCCTTGTTTTGTGTCTTTTAAGATTTTAAATGATGAAGATAAACATGACCCAATTTTAACCTATGCTTGGGAATCATTATATAACTTTAGTATTAAATTGGCAAAAGCTGGAGAGAAATTATATCCTTTAAAGATTTTGAGTAGACCAGCTGATAAAGTCAAAGGCTTTATCAATATCTAAGCTTATAATAGTAAGCTGTTTCCTGGTCTTATTTGCAATATCCATCAGGAATAACAGTTTAATAATATTATCATGAACTTTCCTATGCAATATACAATCTGTTTGATTATAGTCTATTGAACTAGGCAGTATATTGTTTAATCTCTTAGCCAAAATGGACATAAAAAGTTTATAGGTTCATAGGTTCATAGGTGTGTACTAGGCTAATGGCCCTGGAGCCTTTACAAGCCTAGCATATTGGATTACCCTGGCATCATGCCACCCGACCTTAGTTCCCAGTGCCTCTGTCGAGTAAAGCCACTGGAGTGGTCCCTGGGGTGAATTTTCTATTTCCCATCCACTAATCAATATTTAAATGATCTATGGGTCTATAAGATTAACATGATTTCAAATCTTTACCTTGTTTTAATATAGGGAAAATAGCAGAATATTTCCAAGAAGGGAGATCATTAATTCATGTTTAACCATAGAGAATGTGTTTAACATGATTTTGAGTATTAAATCTGGGAATATTTTATACATTTCTGGGATTTTCCCATCTAATCCTTGGGCTTTGTTATTTTTTAAACTTTTAATTGGATCTTTCAATTCTATTAGTGTTATTGGATTATCTAGTGGCTTATTTTGTTGTTTTGACAACTTGTTATATTGTTTTGAAGAAATTTATCTGTTGTAGTGTCATTCTCTAGAGATGGAGTTCTATCATTTATTGATTTATAACATATTTTAAATGCCTCTAATATACCTTTTAAATCAATTGTTTTTCATAGAATTATTAACTGTGTATTTAATTTTGTTAATACTGTTTAAGTTATTAATTTGCTTGGATCTCATAGCCAACTTATGAAAATGTCTAAGATTTAAAGAGTAAGACTGTAACTTTAGTTTTTCTAGGTTTATAGCAACTTTGTGATTTAAGATTTCTAAGTATTTTTGATTTAAATTTAATAATTCCATATGTACTACCCTATCATTGGGTCTTAAATTTGATTTTAATTTATCTATTATAGTTTGCTAGTCTAATAATTCCCTATCCTATTCTTTTTTTTAGAAGATACACATTTTTAATTCTACCACACAAATAAGCTTTTAAAGCATCCCGCAGTATGATGCCTGTTACCTCACCATTATTATTAATCTCTACAAATGTGTTTATTTAATTTAAAATCCAGTCCTTAAACCCTTTAATTTTTATTATATAAGTTGGGAGTCTTTGACAAAATATCAAATCATCATTCTTTACAGTGAGGTTAAAAGAAAGGGCATTATGGTCGGAAAGTGGGCATGACATTATTAAAACATAATTTATTTTTGAATAAGAGCTATTTGAAATGAAAACCTTATCTATGCTTGTTTGGGTACTAAACCTAAAGGAATAATGAGTATCTTTAAGTGAGCTTGCTAATTTTAGTTCATAAATATCTCTAAGGTTCATTGAAGAAATAAAATTATTCAGTTTTTTGGACTGTGTTGTTATTTTAAATTTGTTGACTCTGCAAGTATTCCTATCTGCTAATAAACAATTAAAATCCCCAGCCAAAATAATTTCACCTTTAGCATGTAATGCAATAGTTTCAAGGTATTTATTCACAAATTGAGTTCCCAGTTCAGGTATCCAATAGGAGTTAACCAAAGTATAACATTTCTTATTAATTTCTAGCACCACCAAACATAACATTCCATCCTTATCAGAGAAAGTATTTAAGATTTTAGTCATATTGGGAGAATTTTTCCACAGTATAAGGGTAGCTCTTCTTTTATTTTTGTAGCAGGAGTCAGTAAGTAATGTACAACCATTAAAGGATAATTTATCTAATTGTTTTTTCAATAAATGAGTCTCTTGCAAAAAGATTATATGTGCTTTATGCATTTTGATGACCTTAAGCAAACCAGCTCTTTTGATAGTGTTATTTATGCTATTAACATTAAGTGATAAACACTTATAAGCTAACATACAAGCAAAATGTATTTAGAACATCTGTAATAAACTTTATATATATATATATATATATATATATATATATATAAAACTTGAAATATCTTCTAGAATTTTTTATCATGGATGAATCAAATGATTTAACTAATAAATTCTGAAACAAATTTCTATATACAAATACATACATGGAACAAAATGTTCCAAGTTTGATTAAATTATTAATCAAACCACCCACTATCCACATCTCACACTCCAATTATATCACTTTTAGCTTCTGCCTTGCATGTATAGTATAGAATCAATAATATGTTTGTAAAGTAACCCATTCAGAAGTGAACTTAAAAGTATGTATTATCTAAGCACAATAAATTATATTTAAATAAGGTTTGCAATCAATCAACTACTCCAAAATATAGCATAATGAGAGCTTCTTAATGGAGGAAATCTACCTTAAACTATTAATATTAACATATGAACATCCAAAATATAATTAGTTATACTTAAACCCTATTTGGTTAGCTGTCTTTATATTACTATGATTCCTCTTCGACTACTCTATTTTGTAGTACAGGATGTATATAAGGGAGTAATAACATGACAACAGTAGATAATATGTGCTATGTGCTATTAAATAAAATAAGCCTCATTAACCAACACCCTTAGATAGTCAAAAGCATAAAGATTACAATACTTGGATAAGGGTTAAAAAATAAAGCTTTCTTATATTCCACTGACTACCACTTTTATGTATAATCAAAAGCTTAGAGATGGAAATACTTAATAGTTAAAAACATATAAACAAAACTGATTCAATATGAGAAAGGGTAGTTTGGCCTTTTCTGTGTTACATTAACCACCATCAATGTATACAGTTGAAAACATTAGTACTACAATATCTAATTAGATAATTAAGAATTAATATTTTCTGTACTACAAACAAAAACTAACAAACTACCGAATCTAAAAAAGAAATTAAGAACTGTAATTTCATTTACATTAGATTATCTACTGCTGAGGGGCGGAGCCTGAATGGCTAACAGGTAGCAGCATTTTTTTAGAGCTCCACAAAACTAGTTCAAATAACAGGGAAATAATTAATTTCATCGAATAAAAATATCCAACTATTATTGATAAACTTATGAACTAATAGTGTACTAGCTTTGAAAGCTTTTTGTCAATATTTGCCTGTCAAATTAATCTGGAGACTACTATAGCCACTTGGAAATGAGTAACTCAAAGAACTCACACTCTGAAACAGCCTTGAAGAAGGAAATCCAATTGATGTCCTCTGTACTGCAGGAGATGTCATTGAAAATGGATAATTTTAAGGACAACCTTGAAAATCTAAAAGGGAACTGCCAAAAACAAACAGATATCTTTAAAGAATTATTACAGCAGCAACAAACAAAAATAATGGACAATGAAACATCTCTCTCTGATATAGATGGAAGGTTGAAGGAAGAAGAGAACCAAAGTGAATTTCTCTTATAACAAAATAACTGGTTAATCAACAAGATATCTGATTTAGAAAACAGAGAAAGGCACAGAAATATTAGAATATTTGGTCTTCCGGAGAAAGCTGAGGGTGAGGAAATTATTTTATTTTTAAATTTCTGGTTGCCGGAATTCTTAGACCTAAAAGAAGGACTGTCAAATGGCATAGAAAGGGCTCATCGAGCCATAGGAAAACCTGTATCATCATCCCCTAATACTTCTCCTAGATCCATTGTAATAAAGTTTTTATCATACCTTGATAAAGAACTTATACTAAAGTCAGCATGGACGAAAAGTCCTTTAAAGTATAAACAACACCAAATAAGATTTGATAATGACTATTCAACTAGAGTTCTAGGTTTAAGGAAGAAAGCATGGCCATTTGTAATATTCCTGAAACAAAACAAAATTAAAGCTCAACTTGCATACCCTGCAAAAATGAAGATTCATCACTCAAATGAAATGAGAACCTTCGACAACATAGATGAGGCAGATTCTTTTATCAAGGACAATAATATAATAACACTTCCAGAAGAAATGGACTGGTCAACATCTAACTCACTGAAAAGATCCCAAGAAAAAAATTCCTGGACTGATGTAAAGAAGAAGAAACAGAGAAATGAAATAAAAAATGTAACAAGTTTAAATACTCTCAAAGATTCTACTAAAAAGTGAAATGTATACTAAAGGAAACTGAAACCAAAACGTATGTACATTTACTTTTTTTAGTTGTCAATATGCATAATATTGTTTATAATCCTTCTGTTTTTCTTTTTTAATACAGTGATGCTTCAACTCTACTTACTACAGGATGAGGCTGCTTGTGTCAAGTGGTTAGCACAATGACACTCATATCAAATTTAAATGTGTAGTATTGTAGGGATTGTTTCTTTCAAAAAGCTCATTTTAATTACTTAATAGATTGTCTTGATGGGATAGAATTGAGAACGGGAGGTGGGGAGAGGAAGGAGAAGAGCAGTGAATGATCTGGGTGTCTCCGTTAAGAAATACTGACATTCAGATGGTTTGTAACCATCGAGTTCCATGTGGCTACAAGATATCAAGCAATAAGTAGTAGGTATCGGTAAAAAATATAAATATAGTAGTTATATAACTGATCGGTGTTGAACACTTCATTGTTACAGTTTAAAAGCATCATCTCTCTTTTTTTTTCTTCACACGAACTGTCTGACGAGGATAAGAATAAATAACGGCTGTTTACAAGAAGCCGTGAGCTCATTTCACAGTCAAACACACTTGCAAACACATGAATAGCTTAATCATTCAGCACCACAGTAATAGCTTGCACTCACACTCTAGAAGGATATGATGATGTAAAAGAGAGAGAAAGAGGACAGAATACAGTATAGTCTTACTAGGGGGAGAGTAAGAAAAAGGAAAAGAATAGTATGAACACATTCAGCTTTATTGGACGACAACGATTATAAAATTCAATGTGAAAAAAGCCCACTATACTAGTACACGAACTAAATCACTAAAATAGAAATATAAATAAGAACAGTTACTTTTACAGAGTGGTGAGAGGCAGAGATTCAGTGTATAAACTGTTAGTCAAGATACCAAGAGTTTTCACGTCAATACAGCTGTACACTTCCTGTTAGTCTTAAAGTGACAAGCACCCTCTAATATAGTCCTGATAACACGCTGATTATTAATGTTCAAATCATTCAGGAACTGGTCAGGAAAATGTTTCGAATTTTATGTACAGAATTTATTTTATCTTCCAAAACTTCTGATTTCAAAGCTATATTTGCACCTTCTTGACTATAGCTGTTGTACTGCTTATAAAAAAAACCCTGTGACAGATTTTAACATTGTTTTAATTAAAAATATTTACATGCCTGTGTGTGTGTGTGTGTGTGTGTGTGTGTGTGTGTGTGTGTGTGTGTGTGTGTGTGTGTGTGTGTGTGTGTGTGTGTGTGTGTGTGTGTGCGTGTGTGTGCGTGTGTGTGTGTGTGGGGGGGTTGTGGGTACATGTGTGTCTTTGTTAGAAAAATAGTGCAGGACAGATGATGGACCATTAACAGATTTTTTTTTAGTGTATGAGGTATTTGCTAATTCCAAAATAAATGATAATTCTGTAAGATGTCACCCTTCTGGCATGTGCTTACATGAAATAGTTGGTTGACTAGCACAATGTATAATTAGATGTTAAAGACCAAACGCAATCCAGTTCTAACTCTTGTTTACTGGACAGGGATATCCTGTAATGTAATAGGCATCAGTGTGTCATACATACCAGTTAATGCCTGCTAGCCAATTTGTTCCTGTAATGCATATTCATTTTTCGGCACAACTATTTAAAATATATACATCAAAGTTCTATAGTGTGTATTGGGCCTGTTATACCACTTTATTGTCTCATTATGACTTTCAGTACACCTAGCATAGCACGTTCAAAGGATATATGGTTAATTAGTTGAGTGGATTTAAACATCAAATTCCAGCAATTTTAAAATACTGATGGGCAGTTAATCTGTAAAATGCAGTGACATGATATTTTACAACTGACAACAGATATGATTTTAATTGTCCACAGCACTGACATAGAAAAGTAGGCTACATTATGTACAGTTAGTAACAGGTATAACAGCAGACTGCTGCCAATCATAAACATACTGAAAATCTCTCTTATATTGATGTTTAACTCTTTAATAGATTGTATTTCAAAAGGAGAATTGACTTGTATATTGTAAAGCTCTTGGATAGACTCAGAATATTTAGTTGAAATAAATATGTAGTACTTTATAATAAAAGTAATGATAAGACAAGGCTAAACAATAAGAAGAAATAAGTCTACACAGTTCAGGAAAACACCGTATAATAACTCTGTAAGAATTAAAGAAACATAGTCAAGTGATTTATTCTACAAATCTCAAACTTGGAAATATGAGTCTGTATGTCAATCTACAAACATGTATATAAGCACAGAAATGAGCACAAAATAGTGACAATACACAAATATGTTTATCATCTGCATGGCTAGATTTGACAATGTGCACATGTGCAAATACAGACATATCATTTTTAATTGATTCTAGTTATGATTATATCTTTTATTTAGAAACGTAATTTACTTTTTGTCATGCATAGAAACTCACTTACTGCACCATAGCTGAGCTGCACAACAAAGGAAATACTACAATGTACTTCAGTGGGCATTCTGAGTCTGATATTTTTTAATCAGTAAGTTTATCCTAAATAAAAATATAGTTGGTTTAATAGTTATTTTTGACAGAAAGTTAAAACTGTTACATTTGAAGGAATAACCGAGATGGGTCTTATATAAAAGTTTATAAAATATTTCTTTAACCTATAGTAAAATCTATGTATTAAACTTATGGATTATATGAAAAGACAAAAGAATACTAAACATTGTAAGACTCTAATATGCATTATAGACTAGGGTTTGAAGTATATAACCAAATAGTCAAAGAAACATTGGATATAATAAGCAATTTATGAGTATTAAATTATCTTGAACAATAACTAGTTTGCAGAGCTTACCATATGTTTGCACTAACAAAAATTATATGTTTTTTTTACTTTTTTTTAGTAAAAAACAATATCACAAATGTGTACGTAATATAATTTCTTGATTCATGAGAAATTTACAAGCATATACCATTCAATGAATCTTTTTAAAATCTTAATGTATTTATGTAAAATAGATTTCATTACAATCAATATGTATCTGGAAAAGATTGTATCTATCATCTACTATTAGATGATTAACTTGAACATTTGATGCATATATTACTATGTTAATAGTTCTGCCATGTACATATATAGAAAATCTATAATCACATCAGATTCAGAAATGATTCAATAGTTGATATCAGTCAGTCACTATGAATGGTTCAATGAAAATAGTATATAAAATACATGTTTGTGTCTTTGAAAATTGTTCATATACATAAGGGAGAGAGAGAAGGGGAAAAGAAGATGACATTAGAGCAATTGGATGTCAGGTTTAACTTATTTGAGATGAATATACTTAGCCATATGATTCATCATCATCTTCTTTTGGCTGTTCCCGTTAGGGGTCGCCACAGTGGATCATCTGTTTCCCTTTCTTCCTGTCCTCTGCATCATGCTCTTTCACACCAACCGCCTTCATGTCCTCTCTCACCACATCCATAAACCTTATCTTAGGCCTTCCTCTATTCCTCTTACCTGACAGCTCCATCATTAGCATCCTTTTCCCAATATACCCAGCATCCCTCCTCAGTACATGTCCAAACCAACACAATCTTGCCTCCCTTGCTTTGTCTCCAAACTGTCCAACCTGAGCTGACCCTCTAATATACTGATTCCTAATCCTGTCCATCCTAGTCACAACCAGTGCAAATCTTAACATCTTTAACTCTGCCACATCCAGCTCTGACTCCTGCCTTTTTGTCAATGCTACCGTCTCCAACCCATATAACATAGCTGGTCTCACTACCCTCTTGTAGACCTTCCCTTTTACTCTTACTGGTACCCGTCTGTCACAAATCACTCCTGACACTCTTCTCCACCCATTCCACACTGCCTGTACTCTCTTCTTCAACGCTCTTCCACACTCACCATTACTCTGAACTGTTGATCCCAAGTATTTAAACTCATTCACCTTTACCAACTCTACTCCCTGCATCCTCACCATTCCTCTACCCTCCCTCTCATTTACACACATATATTCTGTTTTAACCCTGCTGACCTTCATTCCTCTCCTCTCTAAAGCATATCTCCATCTCTCCAGGGTCTCATCAACCTGGTCCCTACTCTCACTACATATCACAATGTCATCTGCAAACATCATAGTCCATGGGACCTCCTGTCTAATCTCATCTGTCAACCTGTCCATCACCACTGCAAATAAGAAAGGGCTCAGAGCTGATCCTTGATGTAATCCCACCTCCACCTTAAACGTATCTGTCACTCCCACCGCAGTCCTCACCAATGTCACACTACCCTTGTACATATCCTGTACAACTCTTACATACTTCTCTGCCACTCCCAACTTCCTCATACAATACCACAACTCCTCTCTAGGCACCCTGTCATATGCTTTCTCTAAGTCCACAAAGACACAATGCAACTCCTTCTGACCTTCTCTGTATTTCTCCAACAACACTCTCAGAGCAAATATTGCATCTGTAGTGCTCTTTCCTGGCATGAAACCATACTGTTGATCACTAATCATCACCTCCCTTCCTAACCTAGCTTCCACTACTATTTCCCATAACTTCAAGCTGTGACTGATCAATTTTATCCCTCTGTAGTTACTGCAGCTCTGCACATCACCCTTATTCTTAAAGATAGGTACCAAAACACTTTTTCTCCACTCCTCAGGCATCCTCTGACTTTCCAAAATTTCATTAAACAATCTGGTTAAAAATTCCACTGCCATTTCTCCTAAGCACCTCCATGTTTCCACTGGTATGTCATCTGGGCCAACAGCCTTTCCAGTCTTCATCCTCTTCATAGCTGTCCTTACTTCCTCCTTGCTAATCTGCTTCACTTCCTAATTCACTATCCCCACAT
This sequence comes from Protopterus annectens, assembly GCF_019279795.1. Classification (NCBI taxonomy): domain Eukaryota; kingdom Metazoa; phylum Chordata; order Ceratodontiformes; family Protopteridae; genus Protopterus; species Protopterus annectens. Next base: position 966,192,809 of record NC_056748.1, read on the forward strand.
CATCCAATCTTCTCTCTCTCTCATTCTCTTCATTCATCAGCCCTTCAAAGTATTCTTTCCATCTACTCAACACACTCTCCTCCCTTGTGAGTACGTTTCCCTCACTGTCCTTTATCACCCTTACCTGCTGCACATCTTTCCCATATGATACTTAGCCATATGATTGATATGTTATTAAATGTTCATAATAAGGAATGTATTTATATATATGTATATAGCCTACAATTACTTATGTGTTTCACTATGTATATAATATGTAGAACCATAAATATCATTCAACATATACTAGTTTATAATTTCAAAGCTCTCTAAGAATACAAGAATGGAATATGAGGAAATCTGTCTACCAAACATGAGGGTTAATCTGGTAGATATTTTGTTTATGTCTATCAGATTAGGAATGTATATCATTCCATGTGTGATGGGGGGAAGGTTGAAAGAAAAGATTATATTAATCAAAATAATTTTACTTAAATCATTTTACACTTTTTTATTATGGCCTAAAATGAACATCAATATAAAAGTATTACAAAAGAGATTCAGTCTATTTATGATTCATGAAATAAGGAGAATTTTGTTCCAAATACAATACTATAAAATGTACTTGAATATTAATATAAATATTAGCAAGCATGAACCTCAACAACAAACATGGACTTAACACTACTTTCACTGAACATAAATGGTTTAAATAATCCAAAGAAAAGATCAAACCTACTAAAATATTTAAAATTAAACAAAGCGCAAGTAATATTTCCTCAAAAGACTCACTTTAAAGATGATGAAAGGCATTTATGGAATCCAAATGAGTATACAACAATAGTGCAATCATCATATAAAACCAAAACTAGAGGAGTTAGGATACTATGGAGAAAAAAAACATCATTAATACCCAAATTCTTTATAGCTATGAAGATAAAGAGGGGCTTATAACACTTGTTATAATAAAATTCAATAATAGAATCTGGACATTAGTAAATCTTTATTGGTTCATAGGAATAGGAAAAAGTATGGCAAAGAAACATCTAGACTTTATTAGTAAAACATATAAAGATAGCTTGATATTAGGAGGTGACTTTAATTGCATTCTTTATAATTCAGAGACCACCAACAAAAAAAAAATTACGTATAACTCCTATAGCAAAGCCACTCAAAAAATGGGTTGAAAATCACAATTTAATAGACACATTCAAATTTAGAGAAAGTAACTCACTGTTATTTTCGCACCAAGATCACAGATTTACAACCCAAAAAAGAATAAATAACATTTTTGTTGCACAAGACCTTGATGTGAAGATAAATAGTTTCACAATCATACCATGTTTATTATCAGATCATATAGAAATCCTTATTAATATTAAAACAAATTTAAAAAAATTAATACAAATGACAAGAATTCCAGCATATATTATGAAACTAAAATAATTTAAACCTTGGTGACACACAGAGTTAAAATTATTTCTAGACACTAATCTCACTAATGAAATCAGCATAGTTATGGTATGGGATGCTCTAAAAGCCTATATTTATGGTAAAATTATCACATGGTACAAAAATAAACTAAAAGAATGGGAATCAGAATTACTCAACATACAAAATCAAATCATAAAAATAAATAATAATTTAACAAATGCACTGACTAATAAGAAGAAAATTAACAATCTGCATGAAAAGTTTAATGAAAGTCTAACACATAAAACTAATCTAGCACTAGAAAGATTAAAATTAAACTCATATGCTGTTTCTCCTAAACATATGCATAACTTGGCGATAAGAGTTAAAGTACAATCTAAAAGAAATAACATTACTACTATTATACATGAAGGAAGGAAGAACAAGAACGTGTCAGATATAAGTGATATATTAGATGCTTTTAAATACCATTTTACAGAACATTATAAGATGGAAGGAACTCAAACAAAAAACTTTAATTTAGATTTGAAACCCAAATTGATTAAAATAATCCCAGAAAATTTAAAATTAGAACTTCAAAAGCAAATTACTCTTAAATAAATTTCAGAGAAAAATCAAAGAAAGCAAAAATAATAAAGCTCCAGGAATGGATGGTATTATAGCTGAAATATACAAAATCTTTCCATCATCTATAATCTCAGTCTTCCAAAAAACCTTAATAGAAATACAAACACACAACACCATTCCACCATCTTGGAGATACTCATTAATTACTCCTATAATAAAAGAAAATAAAGATGCGTCAAATGCAGTTCCTATAGACCAATTTCATTACTAAACAATGATTATAAAATCGTTATGGCTATTTTAGTTAAAAGAATCAAAAAATCTATGATAAAAATTATAAATGAAGATCAAACAGGATTTATACATAATAGGCGCACCTGTGGTAATATACAAAGAATACTATTATTGACTATTTAAATAGAAAAACAAGAGGCCTTAATAGTTGCATTGGATATAGAGAAAGCTCCTTTATTTCATTAATAAAGAACATACATAAAAACCAAGCATATGTAAAATTAGGACCTTTCACCTCTGAATCAATAATATTGACAAAAGGCACAAAACAAGGTTGTCCCATGTCCCCCATATTATTTGCATTAACCATTGAAATATTTGCCATCTCAATACAAAACAATCCCAAAATAGAGAGTATAAATTTATATAATCAAAATAATTCAAAAATAATGTTATCTGCAGATGATATACTTCTTACCACATCTACTTCTAAAAATTCATTAAAGGAATTAGATATACAAGTTGATACATTTTATTCAATTTCAGGATTACATTTTAACAAAACGAAATCAAATTTTATGATACTGAATACAAAAAATGATTTTCAAATCAATGATAATCATATAATTGGTAAACAATCTCTCACTTTAAACTATCTAGGTATAACATTAAGTACAACATTAGAAAAAAATTTAAATATAAATTACAGGGAAATCATAGAAACAATAAAGTCAAATATAATAAAATGGAACAATATATATATATAACACTTGAAGATAGATTGCAAGTAATAAAAATGATATTGCTTCCAAAAATCCTATATATAGCACAAGCTTTTCCAGTAATACCAAACAAATATATTTTAAAAGAAATAAATACATTATTATTAAGATTTCTTTGGCATCTTAACAAAAACAGAATAGTTTATACACACCACATTAGACCATGGAAACTAGATGAAATCAATTTCCCGGATATTGAAACTTATATTAGAGCCTCCATTTTTAAAATAATTATAAATTGGATAGATCTGTGCTATTCTTCTAACTGGAAATCTCTCCACACTATTTATTCAAATGAAAATACCATTTTAAAGAATTTAATGATAGACAATCATATTAATAAACCATGGCATATCTTATGCGCTAGCCTTCAATATAATCTAACAAAACCTACTAATCTAAAATACTTAAATGATATGTATAATTCATTTAGAAGATTTGTAACTTCTAATACAGATATAAAGTTATGGCTAGAACTTTTATATCCTTTCAATGTAACAAGAAACTTTCCAAACAAAATGCATAGGACGGTTTTCATTTCTTGGGAAAAGAAACAATTAATTTGCTGGCAACAATGCATTAATGAACATAAGATTTTGGATAGTGGCTAGAACTTTTATATCCTTTCAATGTAACAAGAAACTTTCCAAACAAAATGCATAGGACGGTTTTCATTTCTTGGGAAAAAAAACAATTAATTTGCTGGCAACAATGCATTAATGAACATAAGGTTTTGGATAGTCAACTTGCAGTAAAAAACTTATAATCTCTCTACATCAGACTGGGTATTATTACAAAGCATATTACAATACTCACAAGATCTATGCAGAATAATTAACAATTCTTCTTTTAGAGATAAACCTACACTTATAACTAATTTATATGAAATAGTATACAATAATCAACATTGGGAAAATTTGACATCAAAATTATATAAACTTTTAATAAATTAAAAAGTTAAAATCAATCAAAAGTTTTGGAATCATATAACAAAATGTCATTCAATAAATTTATCCCCGGAAACAAAACCAAAATACTAAATTCTGTTAAATTGACATCCAACATTCAATTTTGGAGAATTTACACATGGAAATATTTGCACAGATCTTTTTTACGCCAAATAGATTTAAAAAATGTAATACTTCTAATAATGTTACATGTTGGAGATGCTTGCAGAGTTGTAAAGCAGATTGGATACATGTATTTCATGACTGTATTAAAGTTAAAAATTTTTTCTCCGGTTCGATCCTCAGCTGGGGTGCCTTCTGTGCGGAGTCTGCATGTCCTCCCTGTGGTGCTCCGGTTTCCTCCCACATCCCAATGACATGCTGCAGGTGGATTGGACACTCTAAATTGGCCCTAGGTGTGCGTGTGAGTGTGCCTTCTGTGGAAGGTTGGGCGCCGGGCTGGCAACTCGACACCGTAAAACTCCACTGCCATTCAATGTGCAGACAAGGTGATCTGCTGTGGTGACCCCTAACCAGGAAAAAGCCGAAAGAAGAAGAAGAAGAAGAAGAAGATTAAAGTTAAAAAATTTGGGGAAGATGTCAGCAATTTCATACAAGCCATATTCTCAGATACATTTGTAGTAAGTAAATCTCTAATTTTGTTGAATGTTAATGAGAATTTAGATTTAAATAATAGCAATCTCTACCTACTATGGAACATTCTAGCAAATGCTAGAAAATGTATTACCAGAAAATGGAAATCAAATCTGGAACCATCATTTAAAGAATTTCTGCTAATATTGAAGGAAACTGCATTACTGGAAACCAGAGTAAAAGAACTAAGATTAGCACCAAGACGATGGAACAAGAATCCATGGGAAAAATACTATCACTTATTGAGACACTAAACTTATTTATTTATTTATTTTATTTTATTTTATTTTACATTTGTTAACCGGGAGAGTCCGACTGGATACATGTCCATTTTCAGCGGAGGCCCGGGGAGAAAAGCTCCAGGTACATAACAGACATATGAACATTGTTAATGCAAAAAAAGGAAGATAGTTGAGTTCTAAATACAATATAAAGATACATCACATCTTGGGAAAAAAATATCAGCAGCATATAAAAAACAAACATAGGTCAGTTACAAAGGTGAGGTTTGTTAAAAAGCGGTTAAGGATAGAGAGGTAAGAGAAGGGTAAATGATAGTGGTTAATCAGGTTTGGAACAGGGACATTGCCAGAGAGTATTGAGATGGGGTTTAAGCTTTTTTTTTGAATTGTAGGAGTGAAGGTTCTGAGGTGAGCATGGTCGGTAAGGAGTTCCACATTTTACCTACAAAGTCTGAGAATAGAGAATCCCCAGCAGAATTATTGGCTTTGGTAGTTTGAGCTAAGATCTTATTGGAGGAGCGTAAAGATTGCAGGTTAATATAGGGGTGAGTGATGTTTTTCAGAGGTGGTGTTTTCTCTGGGTGATACAGTATCTGGTGAGCCATTTTGAGTTGGTTTAGAGAGTAGAAAGGAGTGAAGTTGGGTCTTAAAGCTGTTGAGGGGGGACTCTATGCCTGGCATACAAAACTCTTAATGAAAGTAAAAGAAAAAGGAACAAATGATCTTTTGTTAATATGATGTTACTCTGACTAGACTGATCAATATAATAATTTAATTTCAGGCCAACTGTAAATATTGTATATAGTTAATCATACTGTTTTACTTATCAGAAAATGTATTAAGATTATTAGACAATGGAATTATTTGAAAGATTAATAAAAAACACTTGGAACAGATTATCTACGGCTCTTATAAGAAATTAAAAATACATAGATTATACTGTCTAGATAAAAGTCAAGAGATAGGGCTATTCATGTAATTGCACTAATTTCTGGAAATGATGGTTCTACCCTTTTCGTTCCCATAGTCACTGCTACAACAAGAAAACTTTTAGAATTTGTTTGAACACTTTATACTTTTATATATACTCATTTATGACTGTCTCTGCTAGACCTTCCAAGCCATGAAAGATCCCAATGTGCTTGATCTTCTCTAGCTATACAAAGCAATTAATATACACAACATCCACACCAAACTGTGGCCAATTATATTTCTAATTCAGGTAACACCTACTCATAAAACAAGGTTCTATTACATTTGGAAAATATGACCTATTCATTGCAGTAACAGGTTGGGCAATCTTAATTCCCCTCTGGCATATATACCATGAAGCTGCTCTGCTCTACAATGTATTCTATCTCATCTAGTTTATTATTGATTTAGTTTAAGAAATCTTGTGCCACAGGACAAAATGTAAAGCTTAAGAAAAAAACGTTGGCTGCTATGCTTTCAATTGTCAATTTATTATACAGCTAAGCATCTCTCTGTGATCTTATATGATAAGAACTATCCACTGTTAAGGATTCATGGAATTGCAAAAAAAATCTGCTTGTTATATTGTAATTCAAACCTGACAGGGCTAATTACAGGATTGACATGTAAAATATAGCAATAAGAGAAATGAGAAAATAGGGCTCAATGTCCCTGTGAGTTGGAAAATCAATGGTGTTCCAAAGAATTCAAAAGGCCATGTGCACCTGTGATGTTAAAGTATTATTACTGCTCTGTTTCCATGCAAAAAAAACAGAGTCTTGCTAAAATAAAGCATACAGAAAGCACTGTTGTTAGAATAAAATGATCCCATAGGCATTTCCCAGAACAAAAATCATGCTAATATTAGAATTGCCATACTGAGCACTGTAACTGAAACTATATCTGTGTCAGTATGGACTTAGTAACCAATACAAGGAGTTGCAGCCAAACCAACAGTCATCAGTGCTGCACCAAAAATAGAAACAAGCGCAGTAACCACTGAGAAAAAAAAGCAGCCATCATGGCAATGTGATAACACAACCTAAAATGTATACAGATGAAAAGGAAGCTACTAAGAAAAAACCTACTGTATGCTGCCACACAAAACTGTACTTTCAGTGATTAAATATTGCAGTAAAAATTGTAATCACTCATTTGTGGCCATGAGTAACACAGAAAAATACTAAGTGTCAATGTTACTAGTCAGAAAATTAACACATGCATGGAATTTCTATCAGGTTTCTTGTGATCTATCCATTTAATCTTGTGAAAGTCTGCAACCTTATGAGAATAATTGTGAGGCACAATAAGCCCTTTAGTGAAGAAGTCCAGCCTCAGATACCAAAGGAAAATATTTTCTACGAAAGGGATGTTATAAAGACAGTGCATTTAATTTACACAGGCAGATAAATGGTTTCACTACAGTTAGAATCAAATAGCCATGCTGTTTTTTTAGTACTTTATAACGTACCTGTTGGATTCATTCTGTTGGTTGTCTGACTCTAATTCTGTCTCTGTTTCCACATTCTGGGCACTCTGCATGGACTTAAAGGTCACTCACCGCTCCTAATCATTATGTCTTGTAGCTGACTGCAGCAAAACATCACAAGCAAGATGTAACATAGCACGCAAGTTCAAACCAACTTGTAAAAGCTTCAGTAAGTCTTTGGGTGGGAAAATAAGAGACAACAAATGCTTTTAATTTATAAAAAGGGCTCCAGCTAACTTCAAAGAAATGTCGGATGTCAAACAAGCCAGCAAAGTTATGCCTTCACCTCTGCCCACCAACAAACCACAAACCAAGCTTTCCAGTGCATCCAAAAAATACGAAACAGTTCTCATTACCAAAAATCACCCAGTTAAGCAGCTGGACAATCAACCACAATAAATAAACAACAAACACAATACAAATACATTCCCTTCATGCAATTAAGGAAGAATACCACCACCATGTTTACTTCTTACCAGTAACAAGATATTACATCCAAAGGCTCATTCTAAGCACAGCAACAATAAGACAAAGTGACAGGAAGAGAAAGGAAAAAGAAAGAAACTCAAACTACAAAAAAAAAAAAAAAAACACATTAAAAAAAAATCCAACCAACTATGTATCACAAAGACATCAACATGTAAAAATATCTATGGACTTAGTTAGTTAACTAAAACCCTCTTCATAATTATAAATGCACTTATATATCGAGTGAATATTCATATATTACCCTGCCATTTACACATAGCAAGACAATCCATTTATAGCACAGCAAAGCATAAATGTTGCCAATAAACTTTAGAGCACAAAACAGAACCATATAGTTTAGTAGATAATAAACAGCTATTAGAAAACATAACAAAATTAAATGACAGCTACAAGAGTAAAGTAAGACTATAAGAAACATAGGAAGAACAAGGGGAAAATGAGAAGAAGACAAAGAAGAGAGAGAGGCAAGGAAAAGAAAGAGAAAAACAAATCACCATTTACCTTGTTAAATTTCCCAGATGTATACTGGGAAGTGAAATTTTAGAGACAAATTATTTTACACTAAATAATCAGGTTTACTTGCCCTTTAGTTTCTTATTAGCTCCTTCTTTAACAGTCCATCCATTTTTGCTGCATGTCTCTTCAGACTTTGTGTAGACCAGTCCATATCTTCTATATCTTATAATAGATTTTTCTTTTGAACAAAATCCATAGCTTCTTGCATTGAACTGAAGATCTTTTCACCATCAGGCAAATATATTTTTATCTTGGCTGGAAATAATACTTGAGCTTTGATGTTAATTTTTTTAAAGGATTTTATTAAAGGAACACATTCTTTTCTTCTGGAGATGATAGAAGAGATATAATCATTATCAAAACAAATGTTCTTTCCATTTATTTTGACAGGAGGATTTGAACAAGAAGATTTTAATACCAAATCTTTGTCTTAGGTAGACAGAAATCTGACTATAAAAGATCTAGGGGTAGAGGAGTTGGCAGTTGAAACTAGTTTTGACAAAGACCGATGGGCTCTTTCAATTCCAAATGACAGAGATTCAGGCAGATGTAATGCAGTAGGTAACCAGTTATTCAAAAATTGTATCATATTACTGCCTTCTTTTTTCTGGCACTCCATAAATTCTTATATTGTTCCTCCTTGATCTACTTTCTAAATCTCCCACTTGTTCTAGTAGTTTAGCATTCTGTTTCAGTAGAAAATCATTATGACTCTCACACTCTGTCAATCTGCTATCAATGTCACTCACAGCTTCTTCAATGTAAGAAATTTGTTTTGAATGTTTTTACTTACCTCAATAAGTAGGTCCAGTTGTTTACTGCTGTCCTGCTTTATATTATCAGTTTTATTTTCTAGCTTGCCCATTTTGACTGAAAGTTCATGACGATTTGTGATTATAGATTGTAATTCCTTCTTCACCACACTCTCCTGATGTGAGTTCTTTGAGTTACTCATGTCTGTACCTCTTGTCAAAAAAACTCCTGACAGGAAAAAAAAAATTGTTCCAATACTAATTTCGGAAAAATAATAAAGGAAAGACAATTATGTATCTCCTAATATGTATTTGAGTAGTTTTCTTCAAAAAAAAGAATATAATTTCCTGTCATAATAATAAAAAATAGGCAGAGCTAAAATTCTGTGCTGTTAGCAGTTTGGCATCTTGGCCATGCCCCTGGAAATAAATATTTTATAGTCTACATTTAATAATGAATTACGTCTATATGAGTATACTAACTTATTATCCTTTCCTTGTTTAAGCATAGGCGAGATTACAGAAAATTTCCACTAGGGATTAATTATTTTTGTTACACTGAATTATCCTAAAAACATCATTCAGTAATTTTAGAATATTGAACAGAAATAGGCCATAAAATTCCATACTTAAAACATCTATCCCTGGAGCTTTACCAATTTTAACTTTTTTAAAGATTCTTTAACTTCTATCAGGGTAATACTTATTCAACAGAAATATTTGTTGGTTTATTAGTAACATTTTTCTTTCAATAATTGTCAATTTTGTAATCAGCAGGATTATTATTTTTAACTTTATTAAGATCTTCATGGAATTCTTAAAAATATTAAGCATTTCCTCTATATCTGAAGTAAAATTATTAGTGTTAAAGATTTCAGATATTATTGATTTGTGCCTTTTTGCTTAACATCTTACTTCTATTTACTAATCTAGGTAGATTTTTTGATGTCATTGCATAGCTATACAAGTTTAGTTTTTTCTAAAGCTATCTGCACTTTATTTGTTAAAACTGTTTGATTTCTGTCATTTTCTAGTGACTTCAGTATTACCTAATTTCTTTGTTTGTTGTTCAGAACTCACTTGGTGTATTTTATCTTGTTTTTCTAACAGCTCTTTATCCTATTCTTTCATTTTCTTACTAGTCCATTTTCAGATTCTATCTTTAATATGCATTTTAAGGTGTCTCATAGTATGGCTTTACTAACCTGACTGTTATTCAAAGATAAACATATTCTCAATCTGTTCCTTAAGGTAAACTCTTAAACTCTTTTAATTTCATCATATAAACTGGAATTCTATAAATAATCTGACACTTCCTTATATCCATTGCTATTTTAATACTTAGTGCATTATGATCAGAAAAAGGACAAAGAATAGTTTTAAAATAATACACTTTATTAAGTAAATCTACAGAGGTATATATCTTATTAACTCTGGTTTGCGTCCCATGTACATAAGAATAATGAGTGAAAAACTATGACTTATCTTCTGCTTTTACTAGTAAGTTAATTAAATTATTATTACTAACCCATCTATTTAGTGCTTTAGCTGATACCAGCATTTTAGCTTTCTTCTGTTCACTTGTACTAGATATGCAGTTAAAATCTCCTGCTAAAATTAAACTACCCTTCCAATGACTTTGTAGCAACTTAAAGTGATCTTTAGCCAGTCTTACACCTGTTCCAGGGATCCAGAAAAAATTAGCTAGTGTACAGAGTTTGCCACTATATTTAATTATTACAAATGTATACACTCCTTAGGGATCATTAATGGATTCCAAGACTGCAGGCATTACAGTGGATTTTCTCCAAAGTATATCATTCCTCTCCTCTATTTGTTAAAGGAAGCAAATTATAACATTTCATAACCAACAGTATTTAAATATCGAATATGTTTATCTATCAAATGATTCTCTTGTAAGAATATAATGTCTCCTCCATTTAATTTTACATGTCTCATTGATGATTTCATTTTGTTGCCATTAGTTAGTACATTTACATTAATAGATAATATATTAAAACTATCCATAATGTGTATTTAAAAAAGATTTATTTTCAAATATAATATGAACAAATGTATCTACCGTATTAATTTAATTATATATAAGACTCTAATGCATTCCACAGACATTAATATAACATTCCAGATTTTTTTTTTAAATTCTTCCTTCTCAAACTAAACTACTAAAACTCAAAAATAATAAAAACAAAGGCAAGTCTAATACTATAAATGTACATATTGCTAATAAAACATAACCTACCATGGATACCAAAGTTTCCAGTTTGCTTATTGAATAGTCAAACTACTATACTACCACTACACCTACCAACACCTAAAATTCATCAAAAGCTATCTAAAAACTACTGTGTCTTACAAATAATTAATATACTATTATATATAGGTCAAAATAATAAGAGACTATTAATTTAGTTATATATTTTGCCGTTTAAAACTATTCTTCCATTGCTACATAAAAGTTTAATAATCTTCTGTTAATCACAAATATTAAATAATACAACAAATAGTATATTATATACTTATTTATGCAATAGTAGTATAAACTACCCATTAAATATTCCTAAATGATTTGCTCATTCAACATTATTATAACTAGATCTCTAAATAAATAAGTATACCAGAGTGGGACCTGAAGAGATGAAGAGATCTGTAAACTTACAGGTGACGTAATCTTATCACACTAAACTATAATACAAAGCAGTAATCAATGTACATATATATTTATCATGTCAAATGACTCACACGTATTTTATAGTTCTAACAAAAAGCTCTGAATTAATTTTTAAAGTACAAGTGTCTATATCTCAAATTTCTATAACAGTATTAACACATCAACTATCGCACCATTTAAAAATCATTTAGCTTATTAAACTACTTCATAAAAATATATACATTACTGAAGTTCAAGAGAATGTCTTGCTATTTCTATGGAGTCAGAAAAAGATCTAAAAAATATTTGCAGTCTATATTGTATTCAAAAATTACAATGTGTTCAATTTAGATCCCATTCTCCTTTCCAGGACTTAAACATATTGCAAAATCTACTTTAGTTTCTATCAAAATGGGTGTACTTATTGAACAATAAAACACTCAATTGTCAGCTTTGACTTATGAAATAAGTTATTTCAGGTAGTCTTAGTTACTCTAATAACATACAACATGCAAAAAGATTTAAAGTTCAAAATGACTAAGCTTCAAATTTCAGCTTTCAGATAATCTTCAAATATTTTGTATGATTTCCTATGCCAATTATATCAGATCATGTTTATTCACATTGCTGTTATATGCAGGCATATGTAATAGACATCTTTCTTTAAAGCAGTTTAATATTTAAATATTGTTTTCTGTCTTATTCTATATATCTTGTATTTCTAAAATCTCCCATCAAACAGCTATTTAATCATCAGTTCTGTATTAAAGATTGCAGCATATGTACATTTTTCTTAATTTATTTGTACCAGTCTTTTATCAATCTTACATAGTATATATTTCATCCCTTGGTCATATGCATATTATTCATAAGATGTCTTCTTCTTCTTCTTCTTTCGGCTTTTCCCGGTTAGGGGTCGCCAGCAGATCACCTTGTCCGCACATTGATTGGCAGTGGAGTTTTACAGTGTCGAGTTGCCAGCCCGGCACCCAACCTTCCACAGAAGGCACACTCACACGCACACCTAGGGCCAATTTAGAGTGTCCAATCCACCTGCAGCATGTCTTTGGGATGTGGGAGGAAACCGGAGCACCCGGAGGAAACCCACGCAACCACAGGGAGGACATGCAGACTCTGCACAGAAGGCACCCCAGCCAAGGATCGAACCGGAGAACCTCTTGCTGTGAGGTGGCAATGCTAACCACTGCACCACCGTGGCCGCCCATTCATAAGATGTCTACTGATATTAATTCCAGTATTACAAGCAATCTTGACAGGATGTAAAGGAATTCATGCTCATTTAATGTGAATGTGTGTTTTAGCCATTGTGAACCACTTTTCTGATCTAAGCTTTATATGCCAACATCAGAATTTGACTACAGCATGTGAAAATGACAACCTACAGCACACAGCAGCTGCTAATTTCCTCTGTAAGTTTCTCATTCTTCTTAGTTCTTTTAAGCTCTTCTAATCAGTACCAAATATCTAACTTTACTCCTTTCAATATGTACAGTTAATGTGTTGTTAGAGTTAATAACATTACAGCATAAGCTATTAACATGTAACAACAACATATCAGTAGTAAACATTACTATAGTTTTTGTTTTACCAATTCTTCTCTTCTAAGAAAAGAAAAGAGCTGTTATTTTGAATAGATTTTCTCACATATATACTTAAGAAAAATGTTTTTGCCTTCATTCACAGGCATCACTGATGAATGTTGACCTAGATTTTCTTCATAGGTTCCTAGGTTCATAGGTTAGTACTAGACTATCAGCCCTAGGGCCTATACAAGCCTAGCCATAACAATTCTCTGGATATTTCTTCCCACAATATTTACTTCCCTGGACCCCTGTCTATCAGGGCGACCGATGTGATCCCAGGGGTGAATTTCCTATCTCCCATCAAATTGTCAAGGTTCCTTTTGAAGAGGGCCAAGAAGGTGCTCTACCTGAAATGGACATACAATTTATTCCAGAGTATGGGGAGTCTCTGGGTCAGGAATCTATCCCTCCAGCATGTTTTTTCGTTATGATGACAAGGTTTAGATCCCTGGAGCATATGGCTCTGAGGGATTGAGATTTCTATAAGTGGAGCATGTTCAACAGCTCAGGGTTTGACATGGTCTTGTGTGTTAAGCAGAGATCGCCTCTGAGTAGACAATATGCCACAGAGTATAGCTGGAGTTTTTTTTTAGATAGTCAGCATAGGGCATCTGCTTTAGGCCAGTGATTCTTTTAGTGAGGTATTTCTGTTGCCTTTCCAGCTGTTGCAGATGTCTTGTGAGGTACATACCAAACTGGGCATTGTACTCTATAATGGGTCTAATGAGGGATGAGTACAGTGGGCCAACGACCTCCTTTTTTCTGGATGAAAAGTCCTTAGTGATGAGGTGTGCCACATAGAAGGATTTTCTGACTGCTGCGGCAATGTTGCTATCAAAAGTGAGACCACTGTCCACCTGTGTCCCTAAATCTCTTATCACAGTTTCAGTGTTTAGTGTACTGCCACCTATGTGGTAATTCATGGGTACATGTTTTTTCCCAAAGAGGATAACTATAAATGTCTTGGCATTAAGCTTGAGCCCATGGCTCTGGCACCAAGCGTCTGTTTTTGTAAGGCCCTTTTGTAGAATATTCACATCATTTGGGGATTCAATAATGGCTCCCAGTTTGCAGTCATCTGCGAACTTTGTTAGCCAGAGTCCCTTAGCATTGGCCTGTACTTCAGAGAAGTAGATGTCAAACAAGAGCAGTCCCAGGACTGAACCCTGAGGTACTTCACTTGTCACTTGTCTGGAGCTGGATTTGGAGTCAGCTACTTTTACAGTCTGGGTTCTGTCAGTAAGCCAATTGGCAACCCATTGAGTGACGTAGATATTTATGTCCAGCTTAGTAAGTTTATCTATGATTCCAGAGTGAGGGATGGTGTCAAAGGCCTTGGCGAGGTCCAGATAGGCTGTGTGGATTGCCTTACTCTCATCCACAGCTCTGGAGACTGATTCAAAGAAGTTAATGAGGTTCAGGAGACAAGATCGGCCCTTCATGAAACTAAACTGGGTGGGGTCCAGTGTTTGAAGGTTGCCAATGTCTTTGTTTATGAGTTCCATGATAATGTGTTCCATGCCCTTGCAGATCAGGCTCATCAGTACTGGTACTGAACTGGTATCTATAACTTTTTATTATCTGTTCTTTGTATAACATGGAGCTTTTCTCCCTGGGCCATAACTGAAAATGGGCCTCCAGCTCTGTCAGAAACTCCTGGTAAACAAACGAAAAATAAAAATAAACATATTTCTTAGATCTGACATTCAGTTAACCCAGCAATACACATACTAAACAAAGCTGAACAAATAAAATAAAATTCTTAACTTGTATGGCTTTAACATTACCAATTCCATTGTTTACAATATAATGACTTCCTCTTATAGGAAGTATTTTTTTAACATTTAGAAATACACTCATAGGTTTAGCTAAATGAAATATATGAAGTCTGTCACTGTAAATATAGTAAAACAGTAAAACTAACCCTTTATATTCCTCATCAGGAAAAATGTTTTAGCTTAAAATATAAATGCATACTTACATGTTTTGAAGCTTAATGTCCAGTACAAACCTTTTACTTAAAAGTAAAAATCTATTGTTTCAGAAAATAATAGCTCTGCAATCAGAGAATGAGACTCACTTATTTTTAGGTTTTTTTAATTTTAGAAGCAGTTTTCCACAAATTCATCTTACTCTGTTCAGGGATATACTGTTCCACTCATTTTTTTAGTATTATTAAGGATTTTATTGCTGTTAACAAAAGTGAATGCCTCCTTCAGAATGTTAAACATTTTGGTTTCTTCAGAAACAAATAATTTGATCTTTGTAGGAAACATCAAATTGGCTTTAATATTGTTTTTTTACGTTCCTTGATCAGTGGTAAACATGATTTTCTTTTACTTATTATTTTACTGGAATAATCATTGTCAAATCTGACTACATGTTCACCTCTTTAAATAGGACCATGCTGCTTTTAATATTTCATCTTTTTCTATGCTAGGCATGAACTTAACTATAACTGAATGTGGTGGTGAGTTTTCCCTCTTAGAAGGTGCTCTCATGGATCTTTGTGCTGATTCAATTCCAAAAGATAAAGTTTCAAGTATATTTTGATGTTTTATTTTGCCAGGAAGTTAAGTTTATATACTGTCTCCCTCATACTTTTTGGTTATACCATGAATTCTGATGTGATTTCATCTCAGTCTATTTTCTAAATCATCATGATTTTCTATGAGCCAGTTATTTTGTTTTAAAAGCAATTCAGTCTGAGACTCACCTTCAGGTATTCTTCCTTCATGATCATCCAAAGTCTCTTCTATACTGTTGATTTGTGCCCCTTGTTTTTCCATAAGAATTTCAAAATGCTCCATCCTCTTGCTGGTCTCATCTTTAAAACTTTCTATTTTGGTATCCAGTTTGTCCAGTTTTAGTAACAAATCATGCAAACTAGATAATATTGACTGCGTGTCAAGAATCTTGAGTACTATTTCTTGAATATCTTCTCTCTTAACCAAGCAGTTGAAATTCTGACAATAATATTGCAGCTTTTGAAGAACTTGAAGCTATAAATATTTTCTCTATTTGTGAATAAAATTAACTAATAAGTATCTCCAAATTTTAATTTTTTGATTACATTTTTTTGAGAGAAAAGTTTTCAGCCTTTTCACCAGTTGCTGCTCTCAGTTAGACATCTTGGCCACGCTCCTTTGACTGATATTCTGAAGGTTAACAACTGCTTATTTTTCTGTTTTCCTTTTTCTTCATTGCCAAGATTCTGTTTGGAATGAACATTCAATTTAATTAAAACAAAAAAACATTGCATTTAGGAAACTGACCTCTGGGCAAAAGAAATATAGCCAATATGGATAAGCAAGCTTAGTAAATGTAGAAAATAGTTCTGGAATAATGTTAATTCTTTAGAAAAAATCCATTTCATTTGACAAATGATCAAACTGATACTAATGATAAAAATAATAAAGAAATGCATGAAAAAAAGAGAGTGATTAGATCTATCACTGTGGTGGCTATGACACTTGTAATCCTTTTAGGCATGATTTTAAATCAGTTTTGATGAGACTGAATCTTTCTGGCATGACTGAATTGGTTTATTTATGTTCTGATATTTAAGAACTTAAACATATCCTGATTTCATTGCCATAAATCTAGACATCTGGAAGCATGAATAAGTAATAGTGCAGATATCAGATATGATTAAAACAGAAAACTTCAGTAACTTAGACTCCAATGCATTCAAAAAGAATGCCCTTTGACAACCTGTATGTGACTCATATATGTGTATATGTGTGTGTGTGTGTGTGTGTGTGTGTGTGTGTGTGTGTGTGTGTGTGTGTGTGTGTGTGTGTGTGTGTGTGAGTATGGATCTATTTAACTTAGTCAAACACCACTTTTGTCAACATGCATAATGTAGAATTAAATTGATTGACATTATGCATATTGACACACAGCTATGTGTCAGAAATTAAAGTGGGCACACACAAAACTTAAAAAGAAAAAAATAAAGCATTGTTTTTTTTTCTTTTTTGTAAAGGACAAGCCCACCTGCACCCCCACACCCTCTGCTAATGATAATCCCCCATGGAAAAAAGGTATATTCCTCTCTCTACCCAGGGAATGTGGATATTGCATGCATGTAGACCATCTGTTTAGTTGACCAAATTGTGTTGATTAAACAGATGTCGACCAAAGTATCATTCAACAAACTTAGAGCCAAGTGTGTGTGTGTGTGTGTGTGTGTGTGTGTGTGTGTGTGTGTGTGTGTGTGTGTGCATTAAATATGATTACCTAACAAATCAGCAAATGCTCCTATGTTGCAGGCTGTGTGGCAGTTGAAATCCCCAATATTACTGCTCTACTTTGAAGAGGTATGTACTTAGTCTTTTCTAGGTAAGTACTAGAGGCAGCAGCAAACAAAGACTGGACTCTATAGTTGGCAATAAAATGATAACTGAACTTGTTTATTAACACTGGGATATCCAGTAGTTCAAGAGTATGCTGATTTTGATGTGAAAAAGTGGGATTGGTGATGAATACAGGGACACCCCCATCCTCAGCAGAGGGTCTTAATGAGTGATAGGTAGTAAACCTAAGTAAAAAAGGAAAATTATAACTACAATGAAACCAAATTCAGTAATTACACAGCTATGCATGTGCTTAAGGGTCAGGAATGGCTCAAAATTATGTATTTTCTTACTGAGACTTTTAGCAGCAGTTAAAGTTGATATAAGTCTAATTAGAGTTTGCTAAGATGGAAAGTATAGAATACAGAATTTGCCTAAGATAAAGATACCATAAAGGTAAAAAATTAAAGGCCTTGAAGGGAGAGGTATAGCCAATCCCTGAAAAAGCAGGCAGGACTGTCAGTCATTGCTCCCATTGTGATAAACATTTGAATCCCCCTAGAATTACAACAATTATTGAGCAAATTCCTAAAGTCAATAATTTTTGTGTTAATAGTGGTATAATTCCTGGTGAAGGCAAGATGCTCTCAAGACTAGCTTCTTCACAAGGTCAGTCACATACACCAATAGCTCAGCCATGTCTCTTGTCATCTCCTGCAGAGTGATGCATCTAGTATCACTTACTGCCCTA
Organism: Protopterus annectens; assembly: GCF_019279795.1. Taxonomy (NCBI): domain Eukaryota; kingdom Metazoa; phylum Chordata; order Ceratodontiformes; family Protopteridae; genus Protopterus; species Protopterus annectens. The sequence continues at coordinate 966,211,187 of NC_056748.1, forward strand.
TGGGCAATGGTCCAGTCATATGCATATTTATGGTGGAGGAATCTCTAGGTCCTATCAACATCACAAATCCTAATACCTGAGAAACAGGTTATCAGCAGTCTATCCTTGTTCAACCTGGTGAGTGATGCACTCATATGCCACCAATTTCTAGGACATTGTCATGGCCTGCAAAAGGGCTTAGACATGTAGCTCACGTGACCTAGGCCTTTCAAAGTGACAATGAACACAGGTGTATGTATAGTAGGTAAGATATAGGCATGTGGCTGAGGTCTAGGTTTACTGGTGGCTGCTTAGAAGGCTTAGGAAGGGATTTCATCAGCACCTGAACATGTAGATGTAGTGTTGCAGTTGGACTGCGATGGAGTGGAACTGGGTGGTGCTCAAACATCCACGATTTGTGAGATGTTAGCTCAAATTAAAAGGCATTTATATGTCTCACAGGTAGATTTTGTATTCAAAACCCATAAAGAGTTTACAGTGAACATGAAGCAGTGGCAAGAGTGTCTCAAAATTCTCAGTGCTAGAAGGCTAGATGAAGTAAGGGTAGAGTGTGGTCCCCATGATAGCAGAGATCTGAGTCATAGAGGCTAGAGTTATGAGGAAGGGAAGATGTAGATTATGCTGCTATATTATGCAAGACAAAATGTGTCTAACACTACTATACTAGTGCATGACAGGAGGACAACAGTGCTAGAGAAGGCAACCTAAAAGGAGTGAAGGTGGTACACAAAGAGTGGCTAGGACATAATGGAGGCATTGAAGCCACAAACAGTACAGATTTGAATGCACATAAGAACACAGGTGTCAAAAGTTATTCTTAATACTCACAATACTGTATACCATTGTGGCTCAATAATGCATGTGCAGGTGCCATAAACAAGAAGCCATAGAAAACAATATGATACTGTATATTAGTGAAACTCTGAACACTGTTGGCATGGATACCACAGGTAAGACAGGCTTAAAACACACAGCACTGTATACCAGAATGGCTCAACAATGCATGAGTACAAAAATAAACAGAAATGGAAAACATAAGAAATAGATTGCAAATATTGAATAAAAAATAAGAATAATATGGATAAGGGCTTGATGCTTTCCAACATGGCTGCACACTGATCAACAGTTTAACTTCAAATCACCCACTGTGACAATAGACACTGAAAACAAGGGCCAAGAACTCTGTCAATTTCAGTAAATTCAGTTACTAGCGAGTAAATATAATACCTGGATGCCTGCACAGAAGAAACTAAGAGAGTCTGAAAGAAAATAAACTAGAAAAGGTGACAAAAAGCATTGACTGGAAAGAATCCTGCAGCTGTTTGACAAAACACAGTTCAAGCTCTAGCTTTACTGGAAAATATTTCTTGTACCAATCTAGAGGCAAAAATGCATCAAATGTGCTTACAGCTGATTAAAATAAATGAAACACCCAAATAAGTATATCAAATCAAATAACAAAAGGCTGGAAAAATTGAAGAAGCTTTAACCAAATATTCAGATGAGCTGATAAAATGTAAAAATCAGTGGATGAAATGAAGAAAAAGCTGGATGAGTATGAAATTGCTCAAGAACAGACATTTTTGAAAAAAATTATAGAATTAAGAGGACAGAGCACATAGGAAAAGCTGATATTATTTTTGCTGTACCCAAGAAACTAGAAGGAACAGACTATATTAATGTTATGAAGGCACAACTAAGCAATTGGAGCAGTCTTCTATAACAGGAACATGTGTATGCTCCAAATCTGGCCATGATAAAGCAGCTAAGACCTGTATTAGTAAAGATGCAAACCTACCAGCAGAAAGAGTTGATCTTGACAGAACTGTGGCAAAAGAGGCAGAGTATTAAATGTTGGAGACAGAATATTTGTGAAAAATGATTATTCACTATATACCAGGCAGAAGAGAAACAAAAATCAGAGAATGATGAGAGGCAGATGTGAAATTCATGCTACTGTATCCAGCTCTGTTCAGAATATTTTTTTGCCTGGAGGATCAAAGCCATTTTTGAAGCAGAGCAGGCTAAGGAGGAAATGCAAAAGTTTGACCAACAAAAAGTGAACCATCAGGAAGAAAGAGACACTGTTTCTCATTCTTCTGATAATAAACCATGCATAGACCCTTTACCAGTGAAACCTTTTCCATTGTTCCAAAAAAAATGTTTGCGGGACAGAGAAAGCATAAAAGTTGACTAGAAGAGTCAGGAGTACCTTGGAATTGAACCTGAGTCTGGAGTTGGGAGATGGAGATGAATAGAAAGAAGACTAGCAACACAGAACATAAAGAATAAAGATGAGGCTGCAAAGCATCATTCACATTTGGGAAATATGGCTGCATAAGAAAAAGTGGAAAGAGTGGACTTTTGTTGATTTTGTTAAACTTGTGGAGAACTGAAAGGCATTTGCCTCACTTCATTATAATTCATGTTATGAAGGACAGTGAATGGAGGGGAAGAGGAAGGAAAAACATAACTTTAATTAAAATGATTTCTGTCCTTAATAGCATTTTTATGAAACATTTTATGATATAAATTGCATGCTTTATAATAAAGCATTTTTAGTTTTCTTGTATGTGATAAAGCTACTAAAGTGCAATGATACCTTTTTTCTTTCTATTTTTAATATTAAGAAATGGGGTCTATATTAGATGCATGACCGCTTAAATGTTCAAATCTCTAATGGTCGACCTTTAGAGATCGAACAGTTAAGCAGTCGAAGTTTTACAAAAATTAAAAAAAAAAATATGCAACACAAAAAAAAAAAACTAAAGGGTTTAAGCAGGGGGGCAAGCTGCACTCCCCCCCCCCCACTTTAATATACCAACTCCAAGATCACGCTACAGTGTAGAGAATGGGAAATTTCCCATTTCCACACTGTAGTTCACTGAAGTGCAATCTCAGAGTTGGTATATTTAAGTAGCGGGTGGTGTGGGGGGTGCAGGGGGGCTCGCTCCCCTGCCTAAACCCTTTCTACATATTTGGGTTTTTTTTAATTGACTTTTTTACTATTTTGAACGTTTAAGTATTTGATCTGTAAAGGTCGACCTTTATAGATTCGAACATTTAAGCCTTTTGTAGTAATATAGACCCAAGAAATGTAGGTATTGCAATGCAAAAAGGAAAATAAATAAGGTTAGACAAAAGCATGTTTAAGTAAATAAGCTGTGATCTTGGGTTGCTGAGGTAGGGGATGAGGTGCAAAATATATAGATCATAATATATGTAAAGCTGATACGTTTTTCTCTTACTTTTACATAGGTGAATACCTGTATTAAGACTATTTCTTAATCTAATAAGTTTTAAGTGAAAACAAGTAAATAAGGGAACAATGAATATAATTAAATGCTTTCCTTTAGCAATAAATGTTTTAGCTTGTCGTTATAATCCTACAGCCGAGGATTACATTTTTTATCTTACATTTCCATGAAAACAAGCTGATTATAGGTCCATAAAAAAGATAAAAGCACTGTTTCTTCAAGGCAAAAATTTATTTTATGAGAGCATGTAAGCTGTTTTGCACATCTGAGAGGGAATAAAGATAAGAAAGAACAGACACCAATTAGTGTAAGTAGAAGCACAGGCAATAACATGCATCTTAAAATGGATAACTTCCACTTTAGGTTAGTTAAGGCCTGTGTTTACAGCTGTCTGTTTCAGGCAATTGTTTCTATTAGGATGGTTAACCTTCATTTTTTTAACATGTAAATAGTTGTCTGTTTGTAATAGGTTAACAGGTTCTGGGGGGGGGGTTGTTTGAGGGTTTTCATTAAAACAGAAAGTCTTGTAAAATGTGACATAGCTTTCAATGTTGCTAATAAGAAAAAAATATATAAAGGATCATCCTGCCAACATTAGTGGATGCATGTATCACAAAAGCTGGAAATAAATATTTAAAAAAGCTGTTATTTATAATAAGTGGGGATAATGACTTCTTATAATGGTGGCTCTTTCTTTACATATTATCTTAGAATGTGAATGGTTTTACAGGTATAGACAAAAAGGGAAGGATATTAAGAAATGCACAGTGCAAAGAGCAATGCTGCAGTAGACGCATTTAGAAATAAATGCGCATGTGAATTTGATAAAGAAAGGTTTCAGGATGAATATTCAACTGAATATCAGGGACAAAGGAAAAGAGGAGTATTCATATTAATTCAGAGGGTCTTAGGTGTGTACTAGGCTAACAAACATAATGGCCTTTTTTTAAGTCTAGCCATGCATCCCAAATGTTTGACAAGTTCTGGTACACTTGATATGTGCAAGCAGGGGCATGGCAAATAAACCATTTACATGCTACCTGTGTCCATTAGAAAAATAGGTGCCAAACCAGGGATGAAGTTCCTGCTCCCCATCCAGTTGTCACAGATACACTTGAATTGAGTTTTGGAGAAACTCTGCTTCTTACAGATGGGGAGCCTGTTCCAGACAGGGGATAGTCTCTGGAATATATACCTGTCTCCCTAGCAGGTTCTCTTTATATTACATCCTCTTTATATTACAGGCAAGGTTTAAATCTTTAGAATGGAATTCTGGTGCTGTTTGTTTTGCAGAGATTCAGGAGGTCTATCAGGGTGGGGTCTGAAAATGCCTCATATACCAGGCATGGATCTCCTCAACAGCCTGTAGGAGACAGAATACAGGAAAAGAGCTTTGACACAATTTTCACTGGACATGTTACTTATTTATTTTATTCATTTATTTGCATTTGTTTACCAGAATGGTTCAGCTGGGCCAGAAGTGCCCATTTTCAGTGCAGTCCTAAGGAAAAAAGCTCCACATATAAGGCATTTCACATACACTACAGAATTTACATTAATAAAGACATTTAGTACATATTATTGGCAGCTTATACAATTGGTGAAAAAAAACAGTACATAAGTAATAGTTCTCAAATCAAAGATATTATACAAGTAATACAGATTATATACATGAGAACATTCCATATGAGTAGTTTTCAGCTAGCAAAATTTATATAGGACACTTCATGCAGTGGGTGTGAAGCAGATATTGGAATTAATCAGGGACTAGGTACTTAAACTTTTCACCTGTTTAGGGCTGCGAGAGTACCTGAATGTCTTGCCTGGTTCAATGGTAGGTCTATAAGGTTTAGGAAGATAAGGAAGTAGACAGGAGGGATCAATAGTAGGACAATGAGGGTTAGTAAAAGAGGGAAGTGGGCAGATTGGAGAGGCGGAGTAAGTAAAAAGATGGGTGGATGTAAAAGGAGGATGCCAGAGTAGTAGAGTGGGGGTGAAAACGGTTGTGATGGTTGAAGTTAGGTTATATGACATGTGGTGTTAGCATATGTGCACAGCCAAAATGAGGAGAGGTGTTGTTTCAGAGATTTCTTGAAGAGGGTTACTGAGTGGGTGGATCTAAGTGTTGGGGGGAGGGAGTTCCAAAGTTTTATGATGGTAAAGGAGTGAAGCATCTGGCCAGCCGAAAATCTGGGTTTTCTAAATTTACGAGCAGTTGGTTGTTGGATCAGAGTGGTCTGTTAGGATGGTATAAATTAAGTATAGAAGATAGAGCAGAGCACATGTATGGATTATGAATGAGTTTGTGAGCTGTAGTTAGGTGGATAAAGGAGAGATAGTTGGGGAGTTCAAACCATTTTAGGTTGCGTAATGATAAGAAGTGGTAGGATGAGTTGGAGACATTAGTTATAAATTTAGCAATTTTGTTGTAGCATGAGTTTAGTTTGGACTTTAGTCCGGACTGAATGTTGGTGAGGAGGGGGGCACTGTATAAAAGAGAGGGTAAGAGAAAAGAAGAGGCAAGGGAAAGTTGGGCTGATGCACTGAGTAGATGTTTGTGTCTGTAGAGAGTGCCAAGCGTTTGATGCATCTTTTTGACATTGGACTGGATGTGCAGGTTGAATGTGAGGTTTTTGTCTATGATGACACCTAGGAATTTTGTGCTAGGTACAATGTTGATGGTGGTACCATTTAGGGATTGAATGGTGAAGTTCTCTTTTTGTAGGGGTGTGGACATTTTGGGGGCAAAGATTACTAGTTTGGTTTTGTTGGGGTTCAGGGCAAGATGTTTATTAGACATCCACATTTCAGTGAATTGAGGGTGTTTTGGGTGAGTTGGTGTAGTTCTGAGAGTTGTTTGCAGTGCAGATGATAGTGGAGTCAACTGCGTACTGAGCCTTGAGATAGTGCAGTGTGGAAGTTATTGAAAAGATATGCTAAACAGAAGTGGAATTAAAATGGAGCCTTGAGGAACACCAGGGGTGATGTTTAGGAAAGGGGAGTAAGAGCTCTGCCATTTAGTTGATTGTTACCTGTTAGTGAGGTAATTAGTGAACCAGTTTAGAGTTTGAGGTGAGGTACCTATGTTAGGCAGTTTTGTTAGAAGGAGAGAGTAGGATATAGTATCAAAAGCTTTAGAAAGATCAAGAAATAGTGAAGATATGATCTTACCAGCCTCATGGGCTTGGTTGACAGTGTCCATGAAAGATATGAGGGCAGTGGTGTTATCATGTCCTGACCTAAATCCATGTTGGGTGGGGAAAAGGATGCAGTTGTGAGTCAGATGGTGAAGCAGTTGAGAATGAATACATTTTTCCAGAATCTTAGAGATTGGTGATAGTATGGCAATGGGGAGGAAGTTGGTGGTGTCTATGCTGGAGCCCCCTTGTGTAGAGGGAGGATATAAGCTTTTTTCCAGATGATGGGCATATAGGATTTTTGCAAAGATCTGTTGAGAAGTATGCTGATAGGGTAAGCAATTGAGATGGCTGAGATTGGCAGGTATTTGGCGGGTATATTGTCAGGGGCATTTGTGCATGGTTTGAGTTTTTAGAAGCAATTTTTTAATAGTCGAGGTGGGTATAAGTTACAGAGTAAAGTTGGGAATGGGGTTATGTTAGCTGTGGAGAAGTCTTTGGTGGACAAGTTGGTCTTGGGAAAGGTAGCGGTTAGATTGTCTATAGTATCTATGAAATAGGAGTTGAAGATTGCAGCAATTTCAATGGGTATCTGGGAAGGATTATTACTAGAGCCTGGGTTTAATAAAGAGATGAGAGAGCTCCAGAATTTCTTTGGGCTTTGCTTGTGTTGATTTTGTAATGTAAGGTGGTGTTCTTTTTTGTTTTGTAGTACTAGGGGCTTAACCTTGTTTCAAAGCTGTTTGTATTGCATGAGGTCAGATTTTTTTTTTGCCAGATTTTCCATGATTTGTCCCTGTGTTTCTTGAGATCCTTAGTGGATCTTGTTAGCCAACTGGCATGGTTGGTCTTTACCCTCTTTTGTCTAAGGGGAGTGAGATTGTTTAGTATGCTGAAGAAGGTTGAGTTGAAGAAATCAACTGCCTCATCAAGGGGAAGTGATTTTTAATGCATCCCAGTTGATGCTAAGCAACCTTTGGTTAAAACTAGATGGACAGAACTGGTATTCATCTTTGGTAACCCTGTACTGATATTTATTAATTGTTGTGGTACACTCATGTTGTATAAAGGACGGTAAGTGGTCAATTATATTATTGGAGAGTGTACCAGCAGACATGATCTTATTTGGGTTGGGCACTAAAATCCAGTCTAGGATTGAGCCATTAATATTAATTTTATTAGGCCTGGTTATAGTTTTAACTAGCAGGGTGAACTTATATAGATTGATATTGCAGTTAGAGTGGTGTGGGGATATGTCTAGCCAGTTGATATTTACATCTCCCAGTATGATAGTCTCATTTTTTATGTTAGAAGATGCCCAGGCAAGGATTTCCTCAAGAATTGCGACGTTATTGCCTGGGGAATGGAAATGACTATCACATAGAGGTTTTTGCAATTATTAATTTTAAGGAAATCAACTAGACATTCAGCTGCGGAGAACTGTGGGATGGGTTTTGTATATGGGACAATAGTGAAGGACATGAAGTATATTAGAGAGATGCCACCACTTTTTTTTTCGGGGTCTGTTGTCCCTAAGACAGGTGAAGTTTGGGGGAAGGAATTTTGTGCACTTAATACAGGGTTTTAGCCATGTTTCAGTTGTGGCAATAATATTGGATTTATTGTTGGCTATCCATGCATGTAAGCCAGATATTTTATTTCTGATGCTTTGTAGGTTAATTGTAGTGAAGGTTATTGATGTATGGGAGTTGGGGGTTGCAGAGGAGAGGAAATGGGACCCGGGTTGGGATGTATGTCTTCACATAGCGATAGGACAGGATATAGGAGAGTATTGTATTCTAGTTTCTCTGTTTTACTTTGATTGGATAATTTAGAGAGAAAATATTGTTGCGGTAATGGTGGGGAAAGATTTTTACTCTGCTACATAATGATATACTTGTGTTGTAAAGGCTGGCTGAAATTTGTGAGAAGGAAGTCATGTGTTCAGACTACTTGGGGAGAGAGGATAACTGGCAGTGGGAAGAAGAGGTAGAAGAATGATGTAGAGAGGTTAGATGTAGTAGGATGTTGAAAGAGAGTAATAACATCAGTAGAGTAGTGATAGTAGAGATGGACATTGTAGTATGGAATGTGGGTGACTAAAGGAGTGAGAATTAGTGTGCAATAGTGAGATGTGGTGGAGAAGAGGTTGTTCTGATGAGGTAATAATGAAGTGAGTTAAGATTCTGGGTATGTCTGGGTTTGGTTGGAGGTGTGGCTTATGATGTAATATGAGTGGAAGTGAAGAGATGTGGCTAGTGGTGTAATGAGAGTGGAATTGGAGGGGGAATAATTGGATGGTGGGGTAGGGGGAAGGAGCTAGAGAAAGTATAAATGTAATTGATGTGGGGGTGTGTGGGAATGGGAGTAGGGAGAGGAGCAGAGTGAGCCCAAGTGTAGTAAGTGTGAATGGAGCAGGTTGAAACCAACTGCAGAGTTGCTATCTGGAAAGAAAACTATCAGTAAGGTAGGAAATCTAGAGGGGGAGCAGATAGTGTTTAAAGATGATGCTGCAGTTCAGGGGAGGAATAAGTAAACTCTCAAGAGGAAGAGGGAGGGAATAGACAGGATTGACAGGGCTAGGAAGCTTACAATAAGATTATGTTAGGAGATTGAGAGGAGGGGGCTAAGAACCAGGGCTTACAGAAAGCTGTGAGGAAGCAGGTTTGACAGGGCTAGGAAACTTACAATTGAATTATGTTAGGAGAACAAGAAAAGTGGGGGCTATGAACCAGGACTTGGAGAAAGCTGTGAGAAGAGAAAAACAATCCTGTATTCTTTTGCTGGATGTTCCAGTTGTTGGATTGCCTGGTTAGGTACATGCCAAAGGAGGCATTGTACTCAATGATAGGTCTGATGAATGCTGAATGCAGTGAGACAATGACTTCACTGGAGTGAGATAGCCTACCTTTGTTTATAAGTTGCACAACATAAAATGATGTCATCACATCATTAGATGACATGATGTTCAAAGGCTGCATTACTGTGCTCATGTGTTCCCAAGTCCCTGACTACTGGGTTGACTCTTAGGGGTGTGTTGTCAATATGATAGTTACCAGGGGGTGGATAATTCTGGAAGGATAGTATTATGCATTTCTTGGTGTTTAGTTTTAGTCCATGGCTCTGACACAAGTTGTTTCTCTGTGTCAGCCCTTCCTGAAGAACATTTATGTTGATGGGGGATTCTATGAATGCTTTTAATTTGCAAAAATCTGTAAATGTACTCAACTAGAGGCTCCTGACATTGGCCTAGATTACAGAAAAGTAAATGCCAAAAAGGAGCGGTCCCAGGACTGATACTAGTGGGACTCTCCTTTTGACAGGTCTCTATGTAGAGGTGGACTCCCCAATTCTAACTTCCTGGGTCTTGTCTGTGAGCCAGATGGCTATCTACTGGATGTCATAAGGGCTTATACCTAACCTCTTGAGTTTGTCAACAATGCCCATGTAAAATATTGCATCAAATGCCTTGACCAGGTCAAAGAAGGTAGTGTGATCCATGCTGCTTTCATCCATTGCACTGGTGACCTCAAAGAAGTCCACCAAGATGAGTAGGCATGAGCTGCCCTTGACAAAACCAAATTGGTTGGGTCCAGTGTTTGGAGGTTATTATATCATCACTGATCATTTCCATGATAATTCATAGTTTCCAAGGTCTGTTGATGGCAGAGCTTTGTGCAGAAGGATGACTGTTCTCCATTCATGAGGCATGAAGCCTGTTTAGATGCAACAGTTAGATAGCAACTCCAGAGATAGTTAATAGTGAATATTAAATGTTAGACGAGCTGCAATAGTGATAGTAGAGGCAAAAAAGGATGCTGTTTTTGTTGTTTGCGGAACTCAAGTCCACTAATGATTGGCAGTAGATTTTCATGAACGCCAAGGTGCCAGCTCAACGTCCAACTTTCAACCAAGGCACGCCCATTTACGCATGTCTTTCGAACACCCATACAACCGTGGGGAGGATATGCAGACTCCACACAGAAGGCACTCCCCACACTTCAGCCAAGAATCGAACGGGAGAACCTCTTGCTGTGAGGCAACAATGCTACCACTGTACCACTGCGGATGTTCGAGGAAAAAAAGGATAATAACTGCAAATTTGTCTTAGTAAGGGGCCACTAGCATGGTATGAGGATTACACTGGTATATATTTATATTTTACCTGAAATTATTATTATCAAGCTAAAATTTTTGGGAGAAATAATCAGCTTTCAGCAGGGAATATTGCATATAGACTGGGGCTAGAATTTAATTTGTAACAATGAAAATGTATCCGGGGTCCTAGAAAGGAAAATATAAAAAAAGATGGTAGATTTATGAAGAAATTTATAAAAATAGATGATATGGAAAATGTGAATTCAATAGTAGGAATCTAGAGAGAATTTACATATTCTCCAAGGTACAATAACGGGGCTAGACTAAATAGAAATGATATGTCACAGGATCATGTGCATTTAATTGAGGACTTTGATAGACATCCAATAACTATTTTAGATCATGTACTAACCAATAATCACTAAGATAAAAATGCAGGGTAATGAAGTAAAGATGAGAGACTGGCACTTCCTCACCTACCTATTAAAAGGTAAAGAATTTAAGAAATAGGTGGAAGTACAGCAAGTGAGTGGGATAAAAATGAAAGCAGAGTGAAAACAGGGATGAAAAAAAGAAAAAGAGATATGGTTAAGAAGTAACAAGCATTATTTAGAGGGGCTGCCAAAGGTTAAAGTATTACAGAAAGTGGGGAATTTCCGAGAACAAGAAGAGGCACAATTACAGAGTGCTAAAGAGAAAATAAGTGAAAACCTGCATAATATGCATGAGTTTAGAAAGATTGCTGTTATATTACTAATTTTTGACAATAACTCCAAAGTACAGCAACATTTGGCACAATGACTTAGGCAATAGAAAGTAGAAAGAGTTGTTGCCAAACCTAGAGAGCCTATAATAAGAAAAATAACCAGAAATCCTGTACTGGTATTAGAGATATTTCAGAACTTTTATGAAAATTTGTATAAAACAGAGAAGTACTGAAATGCCACTACTAAGATGAGACTCAGCAATTAACTGTTAAGATAGGAAGAGTTGAGATAAATATGGCAATGTATAATCAATCTGCAGGAAACTTTCCAGGAATAGGTGGTATTCTGGTGAAATGTTGGAAGTTAGGAGGGTAGAAAGTGATAAAGATATGGAAAGTTTTGTTAAACAGTATTTTAAAAGGAAGAGAAACATCAACATCTTGAATAAAAGCTGTGGTGGTTGCAATATCTAAAGATGGTAAAGACCTATCAACTCCAGCTACATATAGGTCCATTTTAATTTTTAACCATGTCTATAATGCCTAAAAGAATGGCAACAGTATTGCCAAAATTGACAGTGTGGTTTTATTGAGGGGAGGCAAACATTTGACAACATTAATAGAACAATGATGATCCAGAAGAATCTAAAATGTAAGAAAATACCTCTGTTGTTGCTGGGTCTTGATGCAGAGAAGGTATTTGACAGAGTAATCTGGGATTTTATGAGTATGGCATTGGAAGCATTTAAATTTCCTGATACAATAATAAGGTTAATTTGGAAGATATATGAGGGTATGGAGGCAAAAAACAAAGTAGGAAGGTTCCTCTCTGATAAGCTGTATCTCAACAGAGGAACTGGGCAGATGTGTCCTCTTCCCCAGTGTTCTTTTATATTTAGAACCAATGGCAAAGAAAATAAGGGACTCAAGAAACTGAAGAATATAATTGGTATGGTATTCAAGAAAAGCTGGCTTTATTTGTAGATGATAATATTTTGTAGAGACAGTTCTGTTTTTTTTTTGGGGGGATATAAAATTAATGAAGATAAAACAGAGGCTGTAGTTGTAAACTATGTACCCACACATCAATCTGTTCGGCAATACCTGTATTTATGGTCACATGATAAAATGAAGTATTTATTTGTTTGTTTTATTTTACATTTGTTTACTAGGAAAGTCTGACTCGATAAAGGTCCTTTTTCACAAGAGGCCCAGGGAGAAAAGCTCCAGATACAGGTAATAACATGTGCATACTTTTAACATTTATCAGATATGTTCACTTCACTCACTTTGAATACATCAGAGAGACATAGAGTTTACATACACATTTAGAGATATATAGAGCTTAACAAAGACACTTTGTCTTGATTGAAGTAGCTAAGAATTTTCCTGTGAAGTATTTCATTTTAGACTTATAACAATTTCTATGAGATCTGGATTGAGTCTAGCTACATTATTGGTATAGTATGGACTTATAACAATTTCTATGAGATCTGGATTGAGTCTAGCTACATTATTGGTATAGTATGGACTTATAACAATTTCTATGAGATCTGGATTTAGTCTAGCTACATGATTGGTATAGTATGGACTTATAACAATTTCTATGAGATCTGGATTGAGTCTAGCTACATGATTGGTATAGTATGGACTTATAACAATTTCTATGAGATCTGGATTGAGTCTAGCTACATGATTGGTATAGTATGGACTTATAACAATTTCTGAGATCTGGATTGAGTCTAGCTACATGATTGGTATAGTATGGACTTATAACAATTTCTATGAGATCTGGATTGAGTCTAGCTACATGATTGGTATAGTATGGACTTATAACAATTTCTATGAGATCTGGATTGAGTCTAGCTACATGATTGGTATAGTATGGACTTATAACAATTTCTATGCGATCTGGATTGAGTCTAGCTACATGATTGGTATAGTATGGACTTATAACAATTTCTATGAGATCTGGATTGAGTCTAGCTACATGATTGGTATAGTATGGACTTATAACAATTTCTATGAGATCTGGATTGAGTCTAGCTACATGATTGGTATAGTATGGACTTATAACAATTTCTATGAGATCTGGATTGAGTCTAGCTACATGATTGGTATAGTATAGACTTATAACAATTTCTATGAGATCTGGATTGAGTCTAGCTACATTATTGGTATAGTATGGACTTATAACAATTTCTATGAGATCTGGATTGAGTCTAGCTACATTATTGGTATAGTATGGACTTATAACAATTTCTATGAGATCTGGATTGAGTCTAGCTACATGATTGGTATAGTATGGACTTATAACAATTTCTATGAGATCTGGATTGAGTCTAGCTACATGATTGGTATAGTATGGACTTATAACAATTTCTATGAGATCTGGATTGAGTCTAGCTACATGATTGGTATAGTATGGACTTATAACAATTTCTATGAGATCTGGAATGAGTCTAGCTACATGATTGGTATAGTATGGACTTATAACAATTTCTATGAGATCTGGATTGAGTCTAGCTACATTATAACAATTTCTATGAGATCTGGATTGGGTCTAGCTACATGATTGGTATAGTATGGACTTATAACAATTTCTATGAGATCTGGATTGAGTCTAGCTACATGATTGGTATAGTATGGACTTATAACAATTTCTATGAGATCTGGATTGAGTCTAGCTACATGATTGGTATAGTATGGACTTATAACAATTTCTATGAGATCTGGATTGAGTCTAGCTACATGATTGGTATAGTATAGACTTATAACAATTTCTATGAGATCTGGATTGAGTCTAGCTACATTATTGGTATAGTATGGACTTATAACAATTTCTATGAGATCTGGATTGAGTCTAGCTACATTATTGGTATAGTATGGACTTATAACAATTTCTATGAGATCTGGATTGAGTCTAGCTACATGATTGGTATAGTATGGACTTATAACAATTTCTATGAGATCTGGATTGAGTCTAGCTACATGATTGGTATAGTATGGACTTATAACAATTTCTATGAGATCTGGATTGAGTCTAGCTACATGATTGGTATAGTATGGACTTATAACAATTTCTATGAGATCTGGATTGAGTCTAGCTACATGATTGGTATAGTATGGACTTATAACAATTTCTATGAGATCTGGTATGAGTCTAGCTACATGATTGGTATAGTATGGACTTATAACAATTTCTATGAGATCTGGATTGAGTCTAGCTACATTATAACAATTTCTATGAGATCTGGATTGAGTCTAGCTACATTATTGGTATAGTATGGACTTATAACAATTTCTATGAGATCTGGATTGAGTCTAGCTACATTATAACAATTTCTATGAGATCTGGATTGAGTCTAGCTACATTATAACAATTTCTATGCGATCTGGATTGAGTCTAGCTACATTATTGGTATAGTATGCTGGCTGGAAGGATCACGAAGGAAGGATGTGTTACAAGTTAACATAACAGGGTGAGGTGATGGCTTATTGCAAGTAGGACAGAGAAGGGAGAGGAAGCAATAGTGGGGTTGTGATCTAGAAAGCGAGTTTAATGAAAGTAGGACAGAGAAGGGAGAAAATATATCAGTGGGGTTTCAATGTAGTGAAAGAGAGAGAGTATGTAGTAGAGTAGAGGGCAGTAGGATAATATTAGAGTGACACAGTAATAGAGACATGATAGTTAAAGGTGGGGTTGAGGTTAAAGAGGTCATAGGACTAGACAAGGAAAGTTGGATGAGGAGTTAATACTTCTAGGTGAGTGCTAGAGTAAAGGTATTTTAGTGGGGTAGCAGGGTTAAGAGAGTGAGGGTATGGGTAACAGAGCAGTAGGCAGAGAAGAAGAGTTAATCAGGGTTGTCACAGCTACAAAGCCATGATTGTTGTAGCTGAGATTTTAGGGACTTCTTGAAGGAGGTAATGGAAGTAATGGATGTGAGGTTGGGGGGAAACTTGTTCCAATGCTTGGCAATAGTGTTGCTATAGAGGGATATACCTGCAGAATTATTGGGTTTGGTTACATCTAATAGGGTTTTGATTGGATCTTGGGACCCTAGTTTTGGGGCTTGGGTGTATTATGTTTTGTAGAGCAGGTTTTTATCAGGGTAGTGAAGTAGTTTGTGGGTTAGTATAAGTTGATTATACAGAATGAGATGGGGAAGTTGAAGCCAATTAAGTGTTTTGATGGGAGTGCAGTGGTGTGCCCTATGGGGAGTATTGGTTGCAAATTTTGCTTGTAACATACTTGCAGCTTGGTAAGGTCAGGTTTTCGAAGATTGGTGAAGCATACAAAAGAGTAGAGATGAGATGGGTCTGTGCAATAGTGGCTCTGGTGGAGTTAGTTAGGAATTGTTTGTTCCTGTATAGCATGGTAAGTTTTTTATGTACTTTCTTAATGGTATTGGATATATATATGACTGTGTTATTGCTGGAGATGATACTAAATGTGATGTTATGAGAAAAATGCAGTGTGGGTGGAATATTAGATGTGAATCAGATAGCCATGTTTTGACAGCAAGAAAGGATTGTGTTTGTTGTAGCACTGTCTGGGGGAGGGGGAAGCACAGATTAGTGTGGAGTCATCTGGAATTTATGTATTTATTGACATTTGTTGACTGGGAAAGTCCACTGGGTTAAAAACCCATTTTCAGTGGAGGTCCGGGGAGAAAAGCCAAATATTACAAATAAATGAGTACAACATGAGTAATTAGGTATTACATGGAGAGAGCAAAGACATGTACAAATATTATATGGATACTTGTATACTTATATACAATATAATACAATACAGTATGAGCAGAAATAATACAAATCTAGATGAGAGTTGATTTAATAGGCCACAGAAAGATGGGGTCCATATCATTTGTGTTTTGTCGTAGCATAAAGTTGAAAGGCTAGGTATCAAAAATAATAAAGGTTATAGAACTGGTTTTAGTGTAATAGAGGGTAATGTTTTAGGATTGTTTCATGGTGGCCTGCTTGTTAGGCAAGTGCAGGATGGATTGTTTAGGTAGTGTGATTTTAGTGCTGACTTAAAGCTTTTTATGCAGTCCAATTGAGTTTGGATTGTTTAGGTAGTGCGATTTTAGTGCTGACTTAAATCTTTTTATGAAGTCCAATTGAGTTATATGTAGGGGTAAGGCATTCCATAGCTTGGCAATGCCGTTGGAGTACAGACATTCTTCTTCTTCTTCTTCTGGCTTTTCCCGGTTAGGGGTCAACACAGTGGATCACCTGTCCACTCATGATTGGCAGTGGAGTTTTACAGTGTCGAGTTGCCAGCCTGGTGCCCAACCTTCCACAGAAGGCACACACACATGTACTCACACCTAGGGCCAATTTAGAGTGTCCAATCCACCTACAGCATGTCTTTGGGATGTGGGAGGAAACCGGAGCACCTGGAGGAAACCCACGCGACCACAGGGAGGACATGCAGACTCCACACAGAAGGTACCCCAGCCAAGGATCGAACCAGGGAATCTCTTGCTGTGAGGCAACAATGCTAACCACTGCACCACTGTGGCCGCCCGTTGGAGTACAGACATTGTCCAGCTCTTTTGTTGGGTTTTGTTATAGTGAGCAGCTGTTTGTTTGAGGATCTTAGTGTTTGTGTGGGATTATATGTTTGTAGGATGGAGCTGAGTGCTGGGCAGTCACTAGGACTGAAGATTAATTTGTGGGCTAAGGTTAGTTGGGTAAAGTTGAGGAGGTGGGGAAACTCTAGCCAATTTAATTCTGCAGTAACATGGCAATGATGTGAGTGGTGAGGTTTCCCTGTGGCAAATTTGGCTATTTTATAATAGCAGGATTGTAGTTTGTTACTGATGGTTGAGTTAAGGTTAGTGAAGATAGCACTACCATATAGAAGAGAGTGGATGAGTAAGGTGTTAGCAAGTTTAGTTCTGGTATGGTTGTCCAGATAAAGTTGGCGATAGAGTTTACTTAGCTTAAAGTGTGTTTTCTTTATTGTGTTGAGAATATGTGGCTCAAAGGTGAGTCTATCATCAATCATTATGCCTAGCAATTTTGCAGTTTTCACTATTTCAATTTTGGTTCCATCCTTAGAGAGAATTTTGAAGTCTATATCTGATGATTTTGTAGAGGAGAGTAAAAGTTTTTTTTTTGGCATTCAACAGGAGCTGTGCATTATTTAGCCAAGATTCTACTGATGTAAAAGCCTTTTGAGTAACTGTAAGGAGGTTTGAGAAATTGTTGGAGGTAAGATATTAGCGTGGAGTCATCAGCGTATTGGATGAGACTTTGTATGGGGGGGGCTTTATGGAGGTCATTGATGAAGATATTAAAGAGCAGTAGGCCTAAGATGGATCCTTGTGGGACTCTATGTTGTTAGCTTTATAATCAGATAAATCCAGTAGGATTATTGAGATAGGCTGAGAAATATCTATGGCCTTGTTAACAGTATCAGTTAACAGTATCAGTAAATGAGAGTAGGGCTGTGATGGTACTATGTGTTGGGTGGAACCCATGTTGAGTGGGGGTCAGAAGAGCATTATCAGAGAGGTATTTGAGTAGCTGTGTTTGAACACATTTTTCTAAGATCTTTGATAGTGGAGACAGAATGGAGCTGGGGCAATAGTTAAATAGCTCTTAAGAGTTTCCACCTTTGTGCAAAGGTGAGATAATGGATTTTTTCCACAACTGGGGAACCTAGGATTCAGAGAGAGAGCAATTTATAAGAATGCTAATAGGATATGTGATTGTGCTTGCTCCTAGTTGTAGAAATTCTGGTGGAAGATTATCTGCTGAAACTGAGCAAGGTTTGAGTTTGTTTAGGTGTTTGAAAATTAGAGAGGTGAGTACAGGCTGAATTGTAAACAAATAGACTTTGAGACTATCAATGGCTTTGCCTGCTAAGTGGGGCTGGTTGGTATCATGTAAGGAATTAGTGGTATCAAGTAAGGAATTAGTGGTATATAGAGAATTTGGGTCTGGAGATGGGTCCCCGAGTAGCTTTTGAATGGTGTAATAAAATGGGTATTGAAGTCATGGGATATTTGTTGTGGGGTTTTTTCAGGTGCCAGAGAGGGTTTTTTCTGTGGTGACAGGGTTTAGTAGGGCAGAGACAGATGTCCAGAACTTTTTGGGATTGTTATATGAGGTGGATAGCTTAGCAGAAAAGTAGTTCTTTTTATCTTGTATCACTAACTTTTTTGTTGTATTACGGAGTTGCTTGTAATTGAGTTTATTTTGTTTAGTTCTATTTTTTATCCAAAGTTTCCATACTTTGTCTCTAAGAAGGAGACCTTGTTTGGTCTGTTTTGTTAACCAAGGGGCATGATTAATTTTAGTTCACTTGGAACGTACTGGAGCTAGGTTATTGAGAGTATCTAGAAAGAGTTTATTAAAGTAGTTGACACCTTAGTCTAGGGGAAGTGGTTTTAGTGGGCCCCAATTTTGAGCTTTTAGAATACTTTTGAATTTATCAGTGTTGAAATGGGTAAGTTTTCTGGATATTCTGTAGGAGTGTTCTTTAACTGTATGGGGGTGAGTCCTATATGCATATGCTGGTAGGGGATCACTTAGAGTGTTTGGTAGAGTACCTGATTTTGAGTAATTTTGAGGGTGGGATACTAGTATCCAATCTAAGGTTGACTCGGATTCAGTGGATAGGCCATGTGTTGTTGTAGTAATACGTTGTATGAAGCTCTGTAGGTTTATACTATTGGCTGGGGTGGGGAGATTAGGTTTAGCCATTTGATATTAGTGTCTTCTAGGATTATGGTTTCATATGAAATATTCTGATCACTCCATGAGAGAAACTGTTCTAATATGGGGATATTGTGACCTGAGGATAAGTAAATTACTGCAGTACATACATTTTTGTTACTATTAATATGAAGTTCTAGCTTTCCAAATGTGGGGATTGGTTTGGGGTAGGCTGTAATTTGTAGGGTGTTATGATGCATTAATACTACACCACCGCCTTTTTTTTTGGAGTCTCGGAGCGAATAATATTAAATCCTGGTGGTAGTATTTCTGTGTCAGTGATGTGAGGTTTTAGCCATGCCTCTGTTACTGCAACTATGTTGGGACTGTGAACAGTTAGCTATGCATGAAATTCAGTGATCTTTTTGCAAATGCTGTGTATTTTTATTGTTATTAGGTGGAGCTGTTGGTTTTTTGGATCTAAGGTGGGTTTTGGTGGATGAGTTGGACCAGGATTTGGATGAATATCTCCACATTCTGCTAATGAGTGGAGAAGGATTGTAATGTGTGTTTTAGGGCTTTGTGATGGGTATTTGTGGAGGTGTACAAGGGACAGTTTAAGTCTGTTGTTGGTGCGAAATATTTTTACTTTGGTTATACTAATGGTACAGGATACAAGTAATGAGGGTGAGATATCTGAATAACTAGCTTTGGTAAAAGCTATTGGAAGAGCTTGTGTGCTAGAAGTTTGAGGTATAAAATGTATGGTGGTATTTGTGGAGGTAGCATATGTTAGTAGGACTAGCAGTGCAGTATGAGATATAATGGAGATAATGAAATTATTCTGATGGGGTGTGTACATGGGGAGGCCATTTGTGAGGAGTGAATTCTAATGTTTTAGATGACTAGGGGTGTGTAATGAGTGCAGGCAAAAGGTAGAGGGAGCTAATTGGCTGAGTAATTAGTGGGAGGACCTGGGTAGAGAATAAATCTAATGAAAGTGGGAGTGGGCGGGAATGGGGGTAGAGTAGGGGAGTGAATTGAGCCTGGAGTGAAGCGGAGGGTGAACGGAGTGGGGCAACACCATCTTTGAGGCTTAGCATGCAACAAAAACAATAAGTGGGTCCTGAGACTTCCTAAGAAAGAACAGGTCGTTAATAACCGTGGTAGACTGTCCAAAGGTAGTTGGAAATACAAGGTGTGTAAAAAGATAATATGAGCAGTACTGTCTAGGTTTGAAGGTTTGACAGACAGCCAAATTAATTACTGGTGGGTCTGGAAATCAGTGAGAGGGGATGCCTAGTGAGTCTTGGTGATGTGCAGCAGATTTAATTAAGGGGGGCTGAATGCTACCAGATAAAGTACAAATTACAGTTGGAGAGGTATATTTGTTATACTATAGACACATACATTTATTTAGAGGATGGGTGGATGAGATGCCGAGTCCTTCTGTTCAAGACAGAGCTGGTGGGATCCTGTTTCTGGCTAGAATTAATGAAATAAAACCCATGTTGAAGTTAGCTGGTTTTATGCATTGCTCTCTGGGTAGCACCTAGGGAAGAGAATAAGAGAGGCAAGGAGGTAAAAAAATGACAAGTTAATGTCTGTTTGGGAAAAATTACATAACAGGTTAGAAATAGGAAAATGTAAGAACAAATGGATTAATAGGAAGCAATTGCAGGATTGTACTGTACATTTGATATTTCAGCAAAGGTAAGGAACAGAAAAGTACTAATAGGGAGCCATATTACAGGGTCGCAGTAAATATAATACAGTGTTAGCCAAACTCCTAGGTTGTTAATTAGAATAAACCAGTATTACACAGGTAGACCTGTTAAGTTCAAGAGCCCCTTTAATGTAACACAAATTGCATTCCTAATAGAACATTGCCAATATCCTGTAGATGTAAAAGTATGTAGAGCAGCCTAACAAACCATCGCTGCTGCTGTTCCGCTAGATTAAGCATTGGTATAATAATGAAATATGCTGTATCATTCAGCAGTTCTTAATAGGGTGCATTTAGACAGTGTGTGACTCTCATAGGTTAATCCTTTAAATAGCGCTAGTATAAACAACAGAATACACAGTATCAAATCGTAGCTTAATCCTTTATATAGCGCTAGCATAAACAACAAAAATACACAGTATCAAATCATCAGTTGCACACTTGGGGCATTCAGACAGTATTAGCTTTTAGAGGTAATCCTTTATGTAGCTCTAGTTTAAGCAACAGATAGATAATATCACATCAGTTGTTTGTGCCCCCAAAAACATTTAAACAGTATACAGTATTCAGAGGATGATCCTTTAGGTAGCGCTGGTTTAAAACCATGATTAGATCATATTAAATCATCTGTTGGCACACGCTGTAATATTTAGAAATTACAGTTGGAGAGGTATATTTGTTATACTATAGGCACATACATTTATTTAGAGGATGGGTGGATGAGAGAAGGTTGGTTAAAAAAGGATGCTGTTATGATATCTAAAGATATGTGGAAAAGACTAAACAAAAGATAATATAAAAAACTGAGAAACTGGAAGCTCTTACCTATGGATAGGGATTGCAAGACACAAACAGTAAAAATGTTTTTAGTCCCTTTAGTTGTATACAGAGGTTAGACATACTTTTATCAAGCAGAGGAGAAAATGAGAATAGGAATTAAAGAAGAGTTGGAGGATTTTATCTGGGAAAGGAAGACAGTAAGAATCGAGTGGGATAAGTCGATCCTTCCAATAGAACAAGGAGTTTTAGGATAACCTGTTCTGAAGAACTACACAGTTAAGGCTTGTACACATAACACAAGCAGAAAGCTACAATTCAAAGTGAAAAAAAGATGATGATGAAGCAGGCAGGAAATGCAAGAAATCAGGAAAGGGTGGCATTCTGGATGAAGATCCTTAAGGAGAATTACAACAGTCACACATAATATTATATTCATAAAGTAGCAGAAAGTATACAAAGAACTAAGCCAACATGGGAATGGAGAAAGGAGATTCTGCCTACGGGCATTGCTGCAGTTTGTGGTACACAGAATAGGCAAGAGGAGACTGGAATTTACTGTAGGAAGGTGGCAAAGGAAGCAAGGTATTGGGAACAAGTAATTAGAGAGGGAAAGGTCATAGAACAGGAAGAGGCTGAGAAGACATGAAGAAGAGTTTGCATACATACTTTTGTACCACAGGAAGACACTAAAGAATTCTTCCCCAGGTAGATGGCAAATGCTGTAGGTGTAATGGGGAAGAAAGAGGCAACTAAGAACATATGTTTTGGGAGTGCAATGAATTGGCAGATTTTAAAAATTCCCTGCAGAGTACTTTGTCAGGAATACTAGGCGAGCAAGTGAGTGTAATTATAGGTTCATAGGTTCATAGGTTTATACTAAGCTATCTGCCCTAAGGCATTTATAAGCCTAGCCCAAATTTTTGTGGCTTACGCCACCCCTTATATGAAAAAATACTGTGCCCATTAGTTTGTTGTGCCTCTGTCCAGCAGTGACACAGAGATGATTCCCGGGGTAAACCTACGATCTCCCATCCACAAGTCTAGATTTCTCTTGAACAGAGTCAGCGAGGTGCTCTGCCTCACATGGTATGTGATTTTATTCCACAGCATAGGGAGTCTCTGGTGATAAATCTATCCCTCCAGCACGTCCTATTTATATCCGTGCTAAGGTTTAAGTCGCTTGCTCTAGTGGTTTTGGTGGATTTGGATTTTTGAGGTGGAGCATGTCCATTAATTCGGGTTGGACATGGCCTTGTATGTCAGGCACATGTCACCTCTGAGCAGACGGTATGCGACTGAATAGAGCTGGAGTTTCTTCAATCTGGCAGCATATGACAGATTTTGGAGTCCCTTTATCCTTTGGTGAGGAACTTTTGGGGTCTCTCCAATTGCTGCAGATGTCGGGTGAGATACATCCCGAATGGGGCATTGTACTCGATCATTGGTCTGATAAGTGAAGAGTACAGGGGAACAATGACCTCACTAGATCTGGATGTGAATCCCTTCATGATCAGGTGGGCAATGTAGAAGGTCTTTCTAACCACTTTAGCAACGTGAGTGTCAAAGAAAGGCCACTGTCAACCTGGGTCCCCAGGTCCCTGATAACCTCTTCTGTGCTTAGTGGATTGCCACCTATATGGTAGCTTGGGGTTACCTTGTTTTTCCCAAGGGTATGACTATACATTTTGGCGTTTAACTTCAGGCCATGGCTCTGGCACCAGCTATCTGTTTCCGTGAGTCCCTTCTGAAGGATATCCGTGTCCGATGCACTTTCCACTATGGCCCAGTTTGCAGTCGCCTGCAAACTTTGTCAGCCAAAGTCCTCCCATGTTGGCCTGTACTTCTGAGAAGTAGATGCCAAACCATAGGGGGCCAAGGACCGAGCCCTGTGGGACACCACTTGTGACCGGCTTGGAGTCTGACACAGCGCCAGCAACTCTAACCCTGTGGCTTCTGTCCTTAAGCCAGTTTGCAACCCATCTTGTGACATATGGGTTTACATTTAAGCTGGTAAGTTTTTCTACAATACCGAGTGGGGTATTGTGTCGAAAGCCTTGCAAGGTCAAGTTAGGCTGTATGTTCTGCTTTTCCCTGATGTAAGGCCTTGGTGACTGTTGTGAAGATGTCGACCAAGTTCAAAAGGCATGATCTTCCCTTAACAAAGCCAAACTGGGTCGGGTCCAATGTCTGCAAGTCCCCTATATCTTTGTTTATGAGCTCCATTATGATCCTCTCCATAGCTTTGCAGACTAGACTTGTTAAGCTTATGGGGCGTAATTACCAGGGTCCGTAGAGGCCCCTTTGTGGAGTGGGACCACAGTTGCCACACGCCACCCTTGGGCACGTATCCTGTGGTAAGGCTGAGATTAAACAGCTGCCTTATGTGCGGGTTTAATTCCTCATTTAGCTTGTGTAGCACACAGCCGGGGACACCATCCGGTCCCATTGATGCTGTGTTTTTAGCTTTAGAGAGCAGCTTTCACCTGCGCATTTGAGATGTCCGGGAGGCTACTCTGGCTGGGATAGTTATCTCTCCTTTAGGGGAGAGGGGTGAAGTTTGCACTGAACCTGTCTGCCAGTATGTTGGCAATGTCTGTGGGTTCAGTGATTTTGTATCATTTTGGACTAATTCTGAGCATATCTGGGAGTTTCCACCCAGGTTCCTAACATAGCTGAAAAAGGCCTTATGATTGTCCTTTGAATCCATGGCAATTTTTCTCTCAAAATTGGCCTTAGTTGATTTTATGAGTGCTCGTATTTTTTTTACTAATAATGATCAGGGTTGACTTCCCTTTTATGGATTTTGTTCTATCATGTAATAGCTTTCTCCTCTTATTGTAAAGTTTGTTAATGGCTGGGGTCCACCAGACTGGACGTTTGCCCTTTGTGGAAAGAGTCTTGGTTTTATTTGGGATTGCCTGATCCATGCAGTCCTGGAGGTGTTCATAGAAGGCATTTGTAAGGGCTTCCGCAGCTTGGGTTGTGGTTTCCACTGGCTCAGGGGCCTTGAAGGATACCACACCAGTCTTGAGTAGTGTGAAGTTTGCTTTAGAGAAGTTCTTCACTATGGTCTTTTTGTTTGGGGTGGGGCGGATGTGGATTTCCAGTGAGATTAGTTTATGATCAGATCTCACCAATGAGGGATATACTCCGTGTGGAGCATTTCGTCCCCATGTTTGTGACAATGAGATCTAGTATATTTTCTCCTCTCATGGGAACAGTGACTAGCTGTTCCATGGCATTTGAATTTATGAACTCCAGGAACCGTTGGGCTAGAAAGTTAGGGCTTGAGTAATGTTCCCAGTCTATATTCGGGTAGTTGAAGTCACCCAATATGATGGTGTTTGGAGATACATTTATACCCTCCAGTGTCTTCAGGAAGGCTGTGTGGGGTTCCTGAGTTTGAGAGGGTGGCCTGTAGCATGCTACAATTTGTAGAGCAGTTTTGCCTATGGTTAGTTGCCCCTGGATGGTTTCGAAGCTTGCATTGCCACCAACCTGGAGGTGTGGGTATCCTTTATGAATATGGATACACCCCTCCTTTTGTGGTGTGGTCCGGGTTTTGGGGCGGAACGCATGATATGAGGTAAAACCTAATAGTGCCGGGTGCTCTCAGGAGCCTTGAACCAGGTTTCAGTTACAGCACAGGCATCGATGTTCTCCATACTGAGAAGGGCCTCAGTGCGTGCATTTTGAGATTTAGACTTGGCATTGAGCAGCATTACCTCAGTTTCTTCCCATTTTTGTTTTCTAGGGTGGTAGGTTTAGAATTTGAGCCTTGCCTAAAAAGGCACTATGGGGTGGCAAGAGCTTTAGCCAATATCCGGAATCCCAGGGTGACAGGTGCAAGCCGCCCCTTGAAGCAGCGTGGCTTGTCAAGCATGTCATCCCAGGCATACAGACACTGGAGCCCCTTTGAATGACACCAGACATTAAGCCAATTGTTAAAGCTGATCATCTTGTCTCTATATTGTGGCATCATTCTTGGTGAAGGAAGGATACTGCTCAGGGTTAGGGTCATACCTGCCTGGGCTACATAATCAGAGAGCTCCTCTATGTCTCTTTCATGTAGTCCAGGGAGGCATCGCCTCAGGTCGCTCACACCAGCATGGACAATGACTGTGTCATATTTGTACTTGCCATGGAGTGACCCGGAAGTGCTTGTGTTATGTGGCGGATTCTAGCTCGAGCAGGCAGCTTACTGTGACCCTCTCCTTGTTCAGCCTGGTGAGTGGGACGTCAGTGTGTCTGACTATGGAGACACCTATGACAAATATGTTTGGTGTTGAATTTGGCCTTAAGGGCTGTGACTGCTTTGCACACTGCTTTTGTGGTTTTATGTGTTGCTTGTGGGGTGTCTTGAGGTAGCAGTTGTTTGGGTGTCTGCTTTGGAGGCCTCTGCTGTTTAGGTAAATTTTACCAGGGCCTCCAGTATGTCTTTGTGTGTTTATGTGTTTGATTCAGTGGAGTGGTAGCATTATGTGAGGCTGGTTTTGTGGTGTGTGTAGTTGCCTTCTCCTCCTGTCTGGCCTTGCCAGTCCTGAGTTGAGAGAGCTCAGGCTCCAGTTTGGCTAAATAGCTACATCTCTCAAGTATTTGTGTTATGTGGGAGGAGGAGAGGGTTGTCTGTGTACATGAGGCAGTTATAACATTGCCTCAAGATTCCCAGATTCACCAGCTGGACCGGAGAGGAGATTGACAACTGACCTTTGGACATGCTAGAATAATATTGGGAAATCTTTAATTGAAAACAAGGGCCAGTGGGGAGTGAGGGTGTAGTGCTTTAATTTTAGTGCTGACTTATATAATTGCTTTAGTGAGCAAGTGCCAGGTAACTTGAGTGCAATGTGTTACAAGTAACTAAATGCAAAAATGACAAACAGTAACTTTCTTTCGAGTGAAACAAGGAAATAAGTACAGTAAGCAATGCAGATATCACTAGTGATCCACAGGCACTGAGAAGTTGCGTATTAGGTGGAATTAGCTTCCAGGGAAATAACAAGCAAACAAACAACAAGCATATAAACAAAGCTAGATTCAGCAGGCCTGGATCTAGTCTATGCTAGAGCAAGCAAGGTGTACCAATTTCAGTAAGATACAGTTCAAATATTCAGGCACTATAAACCTTTAACCAGAAATTCCCAGCTCAGAAGGGCAGAGTCCAGCCTCTTCTCCTACAAGAGTGCAGACCACGAACCTTCTTAATGTAAAATAACTGGCCTGAAGCCCAAGTGCTTAAACCAGAACTAATACACTTGGACACTGGGCTCTCAATCAGCAGTTCCCAACTTAGAAGGATGAAAGCTACCTGTCCTGCCACCACAGTGCTTGCTACAAACCTTCCTAATGTAAAACAACTGGTCTGAAGCCCAAGTGCTTAATCCAAAAGACTTGAATGATAGCTACACTTTAATCAAGTTACAAACCAAGCAGTAATAAATACCATTGAATACTTTAGAGAATGTCTGGATTAGTGCTCAAGTTACACAAACAAAGCTAGATCCAGCAGGCCCGAATCCAGTCTATGCCACAGCAAACAAGGCTTAATTCAACTTCAGTAAGAAACAGTTCAGATATGCATGCACTATAAGCCTTTAACCAGAAATTCCCAGCTCAGAAGGGCAGAGTCCAGCCTCTCCTCCCACAAGAGTGCAGACCACGAACCCTCTTAATGTAAAATAACTGGCTTGAAAGCCCAAGTGCTTAAACCAGAATTAATACACTTAGAATAACAGACACTGAGCCTCAATCAGCAGTTCTCAACCTAGAAGGATGTAAGCTACCTGTTCTGCCACAACAGTGCAGACCACAAACCCTCTCAGTGCAAAACAACTAACTGGTCCAAGCCCAAGTGTTTAAACCAAAAGGCTTAGAATGAGTTACACCAAGCAGTAATAAATACAATTGAGTATTTTTAAGATGATGCAAAAGTAAAAAGAAGTAGGTAGAAACACAAGTACAGTAAAAGCAGATGAAATTTTTTTTTTTTTCTGAACAAGTGCTGAGATCAAAGAAACAGATTTGAGTGCTGAAACTAGAAAACTGGCTAGTTATAAGAAAAAAAACAAGCTAGAAGGCTTCCCTCAAACACAGAAGGGCTTGGGGGCTCAGAAGCCTACAAATAGTCTGTACCACTTAACAAGAAAGGCAGGAAATAAGCTTAATTTTTTTTTTTTTCTATTTCCCAGATGCTCTCTTTGTACATAGTAGATTAAGGAAATTATTTTTTTGACTTGGATACAGGATCTGAATTGCTTAGACATAGTAAGGCCTTGTTAAGTTTCTGGTCGTTGCCAAAAAAGCAATTACTAGAAAATGGAAATCAAAGTCTAAACCAACTATATTAAAAGTAGTGAATATTGTAACAGAGATAAAAGAACAGGAAGTAGGATCTTTAAAAATGTGTAGTAAATTACATAGAAAAAAATGGAAATTGTGGGAACAATACATGCAGAAAAATGTTTTGGAGGAGGAATGAGGTCTAAGAGAAGGCAGGAACTGAACAATTTATGTAATGTTTGGTTGATTGTTTAGAACAATATATGTGATTTATAATGTTTGCAAATGTGAACTTGTGACATAGGCAAACTTATATGTATATAAAACTAATCAAACCACATTAACATGGTAATTCAATAAAGGTGTTTTTTTTTTAAATGTGGATAAGGTCCTAGCATGGATAAGAAGAACTGTACTACCACAGATACCTCAGCTGTAACAATAATGAATGCACTGGTGCAGAATAAAGAAGGGTTGAAAAGAGAACACAAGTCAGTATAGTAATGTAATTATACAGTTTAGTAGTGCAAATAACATTATTTGGTATACAATATGCAGCAGATGAATGAAGTCACACTGCTAATTGTGCAAGTAAGGCATGTTTAAAATCACCAGAAACCTTTGAAAAAAAAACGCTGTCCACAAGAACCAGATATCATACCAACAATGCACTGTAAATTTTGTTCCATAAAACAGTTAAGTGCTTTCTTTCCTATAACATTCACACTTCCTCAGAAGTGTTAAACAAATAAAACGCTTTCATATTTAAAAACAAAATGGTAATGTTGTAAAGTATCATGATCAAACAATCTTGCACCATTTAAAAGAAAGTTATACTAAATAATACTTTAAAAATATCTTAAACTGAGGAAACTGCTAATATTTGAAGCTTCATTTAAACTAGGGTAGTTAGTTGCATCAGTTTTTAGTTGGCAAACCAACTCCCTCTCCTAATTTCATTTCCTAATTACCATCCCGACAGGAATATTCAACATTTTCAGAATCAAAGGGTTTTAAAGGTGGGGAAAAAAATGGTAAGGGATTAACATATTGCTAAATTTCAGTTACTTAAAAATGTCATTAGGATTTGAGGATTTAAAATATTTTGGGGAAAATTTAGTTTTTTGTTCCACTGTCATAAAAGCAAATCCTATTAATTGTACCCTTTAGTTTTGGGAGTTAGAATTTTGAAGGGGAAATTTTATTTTTTCAGGAATAATGAAACTAAAATGTTTTTGGACCAAAAAATTGGATTTTTCTAGTGACCCCTTTGTGGTCTGTTGTCTTAATAGATTTTCCATTTTAAGTTTAAATGAATTTCCGGGGGATTCTAGGCCTGTAAACGCAGTACAAACAGTTTTAAAGAGTACTTTTCCCCCCCTATGGTTTTTGACAATGTTATGTTTAAGAAAAATTCCAGTTTATTTTTTAGTTGTTACAAAAATAAAATCTTGAAAAAAATTTTTTTTCTGGAATTGTTTAAGGGTTAAAGTTTAAAATTTTTTTTTAAAGAGATAAATTTTTTAAATGGGTTTTTTTCAAGGACATTTATAAAAATTTTGTATAAGAAAATTGATTTGTGTCCTATTTGTAAAATGGGGATTTTCCTACAAGGGAGTTAGTTGATTAGAGTAGTAAAAAAATAACAAAGACTGGCTTTTTGTTTCCCAAAAGGGCTTGGTTCTTTTGGGTTTTTCGGGATTGATTTTTGGTTGGGGGTTTTCCCCGGGGTTTTAGTTTAATGTATAAAGGGGGTTTGGGACATTAAATTGGTGGTTGAGGGGGCAGGGTTTGGGGAAAGGGTTTTGGGGGGGCAAGACAAAAAATCCAGAATTGGGGAAAGTATGGGGGTCCCCCAAAGGGGAAAAGCGGGAAAAAAATTTGTTTTCCAAGGCTTAAATTTGTTGTTGTTATTTAAATAAAAATCAACTTCCTAAAAACTTTTTGGTTTGTGGGTTCAGCCTGATTATTAGTAACTGGACCGTTTTGAAAAAATTAAATTGAAAGTACCAAAGGTAAAATAGTGCATTTAGCTAGAAAGTTATTTCCATGGACCCCCCGGGATTTTTGTTTTTGGGGTAAAATTTTGGAAGTTTTGATATGAAAAGTTTAAACAAGAAAAAAAAAAAAAAAAAAATTTTGACCACTTTAGACTGTTGATAATAGGGGACTGCCCATCTATTTTTTGATCATATTTAAAAGCATGTTGAGAATCCCTTGTAAGCCCCTATTTTAAAAAAAAATTTTTTAAAATTTTTTTTTTACTTTTTTAAAAATATTTCTTAAAAAGTTTTTTTTTCTTTTATGATTTTTTGTTTTTAATGAGAAAAAAGGGTTAAATTTTAATTTTTTTAGAGGTTATTTTTAATATGGGAAAAAATGGTAAATGAGCCTTCAAATGTGATTTTTTTGTGGGGAAAAAAATTTGTTATAAGGAAATTTAATATAAAAAATTTTAAATCTGCATAATTTAATTTTTGAAAGTATTCTTTCAAGTGATTGATTTAAAAACCCCCACCCTCTTAATTTAACCAATTGGATTGACAGGGGGGGAATAAGGAAATTCATTTGGGGGCCAAGTGGTTTTTAAAGGGGAAAAAGGTTTTTGCTGTGTTGTGGAATGAACAGATTTAAAAATGTAATTTTGGTGAGAAAGTGAATTTTTAAAAATTTTTATTATTTTATTAAAAATTTAATTTTTTGGAAAATTCCCCCGGGTTTAATTTTTTTTGGACAGGAAAAAGTTTAGGGTGATTCGTGAATAACTAGTTTGGAAAAGTAATTTGGGATTTTGGGTAAAATTTATTATAAAATTATTTTATTTTATAATATTTTTAAAAACTGAAAGTTAATTTAAAATTGGATTAAGAAATTATTCTTATTGAAAAGGGGAGCATTTTAAGAAATTAATTTTTAAAGACTATTTGAAAATAAAAGGCCAAAAAAGGGGAGTTTTTAAATTCTTAATTTTTTGGGGGATGGGGGGGAAAAATTCAAATGTGGGGGGTTGGGAATGGGGGAATAGGGGAATGAAATTGCCTATGAACAAAAACTTCCCAAACACAATAAGGCAAGATGCAACAAACAAAATGGGGCTGAGCTCTCTAAAAGGACGGAAACCAGACGGAGGAGGGAAAAAAAATTTAAAAAATAACAGGTACCTCAAATTTAAATTTAACAACCCAAAAATTACTGGGGGTCGGGAAAAAATAAACCAGGGGGCCCCCAGGCCCCCCAAAATTAATAGGCAACACCAAAAATAAAAAAGTAGAGGAAAAATTTTTAACCCCCAAAGGGCCAAACAAATAGAAAGGGTTTTGGGATTCCTGTCAGACAACTGGTGGGACCGCGGGTAAAAATAAATAAACCCTTGTGGGTTTAGTTTGCCCTGGGAAGCACTAGGTAAAGAGGAAGGGGGAATATGCCAAGTTGTTTTTTGGAAAATTACCTCCGGTTAAAAAGGGGAAAATGGGGAACCTTGGATTATGACCCCAAGGCAGGTTGCCCCTGCCCTTAAATTTTCCCAAAATTAACAGAAAAGACAATAGGGGATAAGTCGCTTTAAAATTTTTAAAAATTCCGGTTTTAAAAACTCCTAGGTTGTTAATTAGAATAAACCAGTATTACACAGGTAGACCTGTTAAGTTCAAGAGCCCCTTTAATGTAACACAAATTGTGTTCCTAATAGAACATTGCCAATATCCTGTAGATGTAAAAGTATGTAGAGTAGCCTAACAAACCATTGCTGCTGCTGTTCCGCTAGATTAAGCGTTGGTATAATAATGAAATATGCTGTATCATTCAGCAGTTCTTAATAGGGTGCATTTAGACAGTGTGTGACTCTCATAGGTTAATCCTTTAAATAGCGCTAGTATAAACAACAGAATACACAGTATCAAATCGTAGCTTAATCCTTTATATAGCGCTAGCATAAACAACAAAAATACACAGTATCAAATCATCAGTTGCACACTTGGGGCATTCAGACAGTATTAGCTTTTAGAGGTAATCCTTTATGTAGCTCTAGTTTAAGCAACAGATAGATAATATCACATCAGTTGTTTGTGCCCCCAAAAACATTTAAACAGTATACAGTATTCAGAGGATGATCCTTTAGGTAGCGCTGGTTTAAAACCGTGATTAGATCATATTAAATCATCTGTTGGCACACGCTGTAATATTTAGAAATTACAGTTGGAGAGGTATATTTGTTATACTATAGGCACATACATTTATTTAGAGGATGGATGGATGAGAGAAGGTTGGTTAAAAAAGGATGCTGTTATGATATCTAAGGATATGTGGAAAAGACTAAACAAAAGATAATATAAAAACTGAGAAACTGGAAGCTCTTACCTATGGATAGGGATTGCAAGACACAAACAGTAAAAATGTTTTTAGTCCCTTTAGTTGTATACAGAGGTTAGACATACTTTTATGAAGAAGAGGAGAAAATGAGAATAGGAATTAAAGAAGAGTCGGAGGATTTTATCTGGGAAAGGAAGACAGTAAGAATCAAGTGGGATAAGTCGATCCTTCCAATAGAACAAGGAGTTTCAGGATAACCTGTTCTGAAGAACTACACAGTTAAGGCTTGTACACATAACACAAGCAGAAAGCTACAATTCAAAGTGAAAAAAGAGATGATGAAGCAGGCAGGAAATGCAAGAAATCAGGAAAGGGTGGCATTCTGGATGAAGATCCTTAAGGAGAATTACAACAGTCACACATAATATTATATTCATAAAGTAGCAGAAAGTATACAAAGAACTAAGCCAACATGGGAATGGAGAAAGGAGATTCTGCCTACAGGCATTGCTGCAGTTTGTGGTACACAGAATAGGCAAGAGGAGACTGGAATTTACTGTAGGAAGGTGGCAAAGGAAGCAAGGTATTGGGAACAAGTAATTAGAGAGGGAAAGGTCATAGAACAGGAAGAGGCCGAGAAGACATGAAGAAGAGTTTGCATACATACTTTTGTACCACAGGAAGACACTAAAGAAGTCTTCCCTAGGTAGATGGCAAATGCTGTAGGTGTAATGGGGAAGAAAGAGGCAACTAAGAACATATGTTTTGGGAGTGCAATGAATTGGCAGATTTTAAAAATTCCCTGCAGAGTACTCTGTCAGGAATACTAGGCGAACAAGTGAGTGTAATTAAGGAAATTATTTTTTTGAGTTGGATATAGGATCTGAATTGCTTAGACATAGTAAGGCCTTGTTAAGTTTCTGGCCACTGCCAAAAAAGCAATTACTAGAAAATGGAAATCAAAGTCTAAACCAACTATATTAGAAGTAGTGAATATTGTAACAGAGATAAAAGAACAGGAAGTAGGATCTTTAAAAATGTGTAGTAAATTACATAAAAAAAATGGAAATTGTGGGAACAATACATGCAGAAAAATGTTTTGGAGGAGGAATGAGGTCTAAGAGGAGGCAGGAACTGAACAATTTATGTAATGTTTGGTTGATTGTTTAGAACAATATATGTGATTTATAATGTTTGCAAATGTGAACTTGTGACATAGGCAAACTTATATGTATATAAAACTAATCAAACCACATTAACGTGGTAACTCAATAAAGGTGTTTTTTTTAAAAATGTGGATAAGGTCCTAGCATGGATAAGAAGAACTGTACTACCACAGATACCTCAGCTGTAACAATAATGAATGCACTGGTGCAGAATAAAGAAGGGTTGAAAAGAGAACACAAGTCAGTATAGTAATGTAATTATACAGTTTAGTAGTGCAAATAACATTATTTGGTATACAATATGCAGTAGATGAATGAAGTCACACTGCTAATTGTGCAAGTAAGGCATGTTTAAAATCACCAGAAACCTTTGAAAAAAAAACACTGTGCACAAGAACCAGATATCATACCAAAAATGCACTGTAAATTTTGTTCCATAAAACAGTTAAGTGCTTTCTTTCCTATAACATTCACACTTCCTCAGAAGTGTTAAACAAATAAAACGCTTTCATATTTAAAAACAAAATGGTAATGTTGTAAAGTATCATGATCAAACAATCTTGCACCATTTAAAAGAAAGTTATACTAAATAATACTTTAAAAATATCTTAAACTGAGGAAACTGCTAATATTTGAAGCTTCATTTAAACTAGGGTAGTTAGTTGCATCAGTTTTTAGTTGGCAAACCAACTCCCTCTCCTTCAATTTCATTTCCTAATTACCATCCCGACAGGAATATTCAACATTTTCCAGAATCAGAAATGAAAAGACTTTAGAGATGGGGCACATAACAACATGGTGGAGAGGAGATGTAGAGCATATGTGTCATATAACTTTAAAAAAACAGTAATAGCTGTAAAGGAATCCAGATGACATGGCCTAGCTTGTTACTTGTGGTGGATGTTGGAAATATTTTGAGCTGTGAACATTATGTTTGCTTCTGTTCTCTTACTCAGTCATCAACACAGATTCAATATCCATGCATTACAGTTGTATCTTCCTTCTAGTTTTAGGTTGGAGTCACTCAGATAGTTTTGAATGACAGGAAACTTTTCACTCTTTCTAGGAATAATGCAAACTAAAAATGTTTCTCTTTCTGGACCAAAAAACATTGGAGTTATTCATCAGCTGAGTCTCTTTGTGTGTCTGCTTGATCTTGACATGAGATTTTCCATGTTAAGATTAACCTGTTACCCATTCACAGAAGGGATGTCTAGGCTCTAGTACAACGCAGAATGACAACACAGTGTTTGAAGAGTATTTCATTTTGGCCCCCATATCAGAAGTTCTTATGCATCATGTGACTTATGACTTATATGAATGAATTCCTAGTTTATTTCTCTTCAGACATGTTCACAGCAGAAGTAAAATACATTGCTGAAAATTTATTTTCTGGATATTGATTGTAAGGTTCAAAGCTGTAGATACATATTTGATTTTACACAGAGATCAAATTTCTTTGAGGAATAGTTGTTGTTTTCTTCTCAAGGTACTTATGGTTATACCAGATCATTGTGATGATTAGAGTAATTGAGTTTAGACTGATCCTATCTTGTAAACATAAAGGGATTTTCCCATTATGCATAGGGCAGTACTCAGCTAGTAGCCATTACTGTAGCTAGTATTAAAAATAAGCATAGGCAGCCACGGTGGTGCAGCGGTTAGCATTGTTGCCTCACAGCAAGAGGTTCTCTGGTTCAATTCTCGGCTGGGGTGCTTTCTGTGTGGAGTCTGCATGTCCTCCCTGTGGTTGCGTGGGTTTCCTCCGGGTGTTCCAGTTTCCTCCCACATCCCAAGATCATGCAGTAGGTGGATTGGACACTCTAAATTGGCCCTAGGTGTGAGTGTGTGCATGTGTGTGCCTTCTGTGGAAGGTTGGGTGCCGGGCTGGCAACTCGACACTGTAAAACTCCACTGCCAATCATGAGCGGACAGATGATGCGCTGTGGTGACCCCTAACTGGGAAAAGCCGAAAGAAGAAGACGAAGAATTGTGTTCTTGCCAAGGCATTACATACTGCTGCCCTGTATGCATGTGACTGTTAATGAAAATCAACATTACAGACTAATACACACTATTTATGGTTTGTCGGGTGTCTGGAGTCCTGCATATAGTATGAGACATAACATGAGACCAGAATTTGTATTATTAAATTAATATGAAATGTCACCAACAGGATGAGAGAACTAGTAGTCATTTAGACTGATGCAAAGCTGTGCAGTAATGCCATGAAGAGGCCCCACCGAGGATTTTCTCAGCATTTTTGTGGTAATAATTCTGGCAAGTTTGTGACTAGTGAAAAAGTAATTAAACAAGAAAACATTAAAAATGAAAAAAAAAAATACTTTTGCTAGCACCATCTGACTTCCAGCAGCTGTCTGCATGACCAGTATGGAGTGACTGAACTCATCTATTGTTTGATCATAGTTAAACAGTCATCAAGCCTTAGCAGCAGATACCTTGTACCCAGACTCCTATTTTAACACAAACATTTTATTCAAACATATTTTTCATTGCAGTTTTTGAGAAGCATATTTCATTCAACAGTTTTCTATTTTCATTGTATAGCCATGCTCTTTTGATTTATATGAGACATAAAAGAGGTATCAAATATTATATTTTTAGAGGTTAGTTGTTAATATGCTATATGGAAACAAATGGCCCTAAACTGTAGCCTGTGCAGAATGTGCATTCTACTTTAAAAGCTAAGAGGAAACCATTTGATTATACAGGCAGATTTAATATAAGCTATACATAAGTAACTATCTGTCTATCAATTTATATATTTATAGCTACAGCTATATCTATTCTATAGCTGTATCTGTCTATCTGTAACACGCACACCCTCTCTAACTATACCAACTCTGAGATTGCACTAGACTGGGGAATAAGGCAAAGTTCACCCTGGTGGCCAAGTGGTTCATTTGACAGGGAAAGAAGTTTGGTTAGCTGTGCATTCAGTGGAATGCAACTATGATTTGAAGAAATGTGAATTTGGTGAGTAAAAGTAGACCCATATATATATATATATATATATATATATTTATATTTATATATATATATATATATATATATATATATATATATATAAATATATATATATATATATATATATATATATATATATATATGGTTTCACTTTATAATCTCGAAATGCTGAAATCTCGAATGTTAGCATTTGGAGACTAAAAATCTGAATTTCAAAATATGGAAGGTTCATAATCGCAAATTCAATTATCTCCAGTTCGCTGTTATGGCCTTATGTTTGGTGACGTGCTGTGTTTACGTTGGATGCAGTTTGATGTGGTGTATGGATTTAAGTGGAGTGTAAGGTAAGTGACTGTTTTTTAAGGGTTTTGGGTTGGAGTTTGAGAGTGTGTGTTAGATTGTTTTTAAGTTGTATGTGTGGGTTAAGGTAGGTAGGTTAACGTATGAGTGTAATTGTTGGATGTGCTGGTGTTTGTGTATGTGTGATGTGTGTGTGTGTGTGTGTGTGTGTGTGTGTGTGTGTGTGTGTGTGTGTGTGCGTGCGCAAGCGCGTGAAGGACTATGGAATGTCTGAGTGGTAGTGTTCTGTCTGTTACTGTTTGTGCGATCTTGGAGTTAGTATATAAAAGTAGGGGGTATGGGAGGTGCAACCCTCTCACATGGGGGTTGCAGGAGGACTTGCCCATCTGCTTTTGTGTAATGTAGGTATTTGCATGTTTGGTGTTTTTTTTGTGTGCATTTGTTTTGTGGTGTGGGTGTTGTGGTTTGTGTATGGTGTGGTGTATGCTGTGTATTCGGGTTTATGATTTTGGGTTTGTGAAGTTTCAATTTTGTACGGTTTCGGCTTAATGGTCTTGAAATGTCGAAATTCGAGATTTCAGCATTTCGAGATTATGAAGTGAAACCATACACACACACATACATGTATATATATATATATATATGGTTTATTATTGAAATTGCGAAACTGCATCCGTCAATCGGTCACAATGTCGGCCCAAAATGTTGAATATGTACCATCAAAAAAGCAGTCAAGTCAAAAATGAATACATTGACACCCGTACTTCGCTGTACTCGACAGAGCAGGAGGTGACTTCAGTCACACATGCTATGCACCTTAACGTACCATTACACTCTACAGTCAATGGTACATTTCTTTCATTATTTGGCAAGCTCCCCTGCACCCCCCATGTGGGAGGCTTTGCCCCCCACACCCCCTGCCAATTATATATACGAACTCCGAAATCACACTACAATGAGGAAATGGGTTAATTCCCTCTTCCTCACTGAATCACAATCTCCACTCAGAATGCCGAACTCAGATACATGAACTACACTGCCCATTTGCTGTAGTGTAGCCAATGTTTTCTGGTTCAGCATTCTGCCTATTGGAAAAGTGTCTTTTGAACATATGCCATTCAACTGCAGGCACTTTGCAATTTCAATATATATATATATATATATATATATATATATATATAGATATTTTATATATATATATATATATATATATATATATATATATATATATATATATATACTCACACACACACACACACACACACACACACACACACACACACACACACACACACACACACACACACACACACACACACATACTTGAACCCTTTATTTAGTAATCTGTTGTTCATCAGACTTAACATGTTAGTAAACTTCTCCTAAGTGAATACTGAAATAATAAATGGGAAGTGGGTGCATTTAGCAATTTCCTTCTTCACTTTCTGCACTTGTCACTTGCTTCTCATCTAAATCTCTCCTTTAAATAATGTTATACTCATTCCTGAGAGTTTGCCTTTAGTGGTACTCTATTACATCTTCCTGTGTTTATCCACCATTATAGTTACTATGTGAGACCTAAAAGTTACTTTTTTAGAAATATATGCAGCTAAGAAAGCTTTTCCACCCTAAGAGTCATTTGCGAAACTTTGGTGATGAGCAACCATGACTCCACTTTTGTCAGTTATTAATACATTTACAGAATTATTTTAACACTTAAGCTCTTTTGAGTTTTTTAAGTGTGTCCCTGCATTCGCTCCATTAGGACACCTTTTTCATTTTGTTCAGAGGATAGCTGCATACAGCATCAGGATACAATCCAGGAAAATGATCCGAGGGAGTTTCTAGACCCTACAAAAAAAGTCATTTTGCAAAAAACAGAACTATAAATATATTAACATGTTGCAGAAACTCTTTTTTATAAATGAATCAACACATGGTTTTCACAAATGGTGACACACTGGTGTATGATTTGTCTACCAAAAAAAAAAACTTGGTGGTATCCAGGATATTCTGCTAGAAAACATTTTTTTTTTAAATCTCAAACTCACAAAGCAAGCTGACTAATCCAAATCATGATACAGTACTGCATGATGTCATATTGTATTATATCATATTACCTCAGTTAATGAAGCTTAAGTATTGCATGATGTCATATTGCATTATATCATATTACCTCAGTTAATGAAGCTTAAGTCAGCATTTTGTAAGGGCCTC
This sequence comes from Protopterus annectens, assembly GCF_019279795.1. Lineage (NCBI taxonomy): Eukaryota > Metazoa > Chordata > Ceratodontiformes > Protopteridae > Protopterus > Protopterus annectens. The sequence continues at coordinate 966,249,823 of NC_056748.1, forward strand.
AGAAAATGTATTTGTCTATTTATTTATTTATTTTATTTATATGTTTACATGTGGGAGTGGGTAGTTGGCGCTTCAGCCATTGACTGGCCCATAGGTATACAACTGAACCATTTAATACTTTTATAGGTTCATAGGTTGTTACTAGGGTAACAACTGCTATGGCCTTTACACGTCTAGGCATGTACCCCAACCCATTTGGATCCTGAATATCATGGGCATCTCTACAGGGGGGGTTAGTATGAAAGTAACTATGAGATTTGTAGGGGGTGTTAGTTAGGGTAATACTTTTCTTATTGATGGCTTTTGTCTATAAGGGACATAATATGTTTTAGTAATGAAAATAAAAAAAAAAATAACAATGGGGTCTTCACAACCTGGTGACAGGTCTTATCAGAAAGGATATAATCCTGGGTATTGTCCTAACCAAGGTAAAGGGTGTCATGGATTTCAACAGTGATTTTGCCATTGTGTGGATTAGTGAGATAGTGATAAGAATTCAAAGGCAAATATGATGATGCGGGACTTTACAGAATAACGTTTAGTGTGACATTAGCGGTGGAACTGAACAATCATCTAAGTGCTTTTATGGATAGGAACAGATGCCAGCCTGCACTTTCAGTGGCTTAAATGTTTATGATTGGTTTGCTGTCAGGGAAAGTAAAAAGCCTTCACTTTCCAGCTCTCTGAGAAGCTGATGATGATGCAGGCTGGTCCTATCCTTTGATATGAAAACCACTGGAGATGATTTGTGAACTACATTCCCTGTTTCCTCTTCACTTTCCAGCTCTCTAAGAAGCTGATGATGGTGCAGGCTGGCCCTATCCCTTGATATGAAAAGCACTGGAGATGATTTGTGAACTACATTCCCTGTTTCCTCTTCACTTTCCAGCTCTCTGAGAAGCTGATGATGGTGTAGGCTGGTCCTATCCCTTGATATGGAAAGCACTGGAGATGATTTGTGAACTACATTTCCTGTTTCCTCTTCACTTTCCAGCTCTCTGAGAAGCTGATGATGGTGTAGGCTGGTCCTATCCCTTGATATGGAAACCACTGGAGATGATTTGTGAACTACATTCCCTGTTTCCTCTTCACTTTCCAGCTCTCTAAGAAGCTGATGATGGTGCAGGCTGGCCCTATCCATTGATATGGAAAGCACTGGAGATGATTTGTGAACTACATTCCCTGTTTCCTCTTCACTTTCCAGCTCTCTGAGAAGCTGATGATGGTGCAGGCTGGTCCTATCCCTTGATATGGAAAGCACTGGAGATGATTTGTGAACTACATTCCCTGTTTCCTCTTCACTTTCCAGCTCTCTGAGAAGCTGATGATGGTGCAGGCTGGCCCTATCCCTTGATATGGAAAGCACTGGAGATGATTTGTGAACTACATTCCCTGTTTCCTCTTCACTTTCCAGCTCTCTGAGAAGCTGATGATGGTGCAGGCTGGTCCTATCCCTTGATATGGAAAGCACTGGAGATGATTTGTGAACTACATTCCCTGTTTCCTCTTCACTTTCCAGCTCTCTGAGAAGCTGATGATGGTGCAGGCTGGCCCTATCCCTTGATATGAAAAGCACTGGAGATGATTTGTGAACTACATTCCCTGTTTCCTCTTCACTTTCCAGCTCTCTGAGAAGCTGATGATGGTGTAGGCTGGTCCTATCCCTTGATATGGAAAGCACTGGAGATGATTTGTGAATTACATTCCCAGTTTCCTCTTCACTTTCCAGCTCTCTGAGAAGCTGATGATGGTGTAGGCTGGCCCTATCCCTTGATATGGAAAGCACTGGAGATGATTTGTGAACTACATTCCCTGTTTCCTCTTCACTTTCCAGCTCTCTGAGAAGCTGATGATGGTGCAGGCTGGTCCTATTCCTTGATATGGAAAGCACTAGAGATGATTTGTGAACTACATTCCCTGTTTCCTCTTCACTTTCCAGCTCTCTGAGAAGCTGATGATGGTGCAGGCTAGTCCTATCCCTTGATATGGAAAGCACTGGAGATGATTTGTGAACTACATTCCCTGTTTCCTCTTCACTTTCCAGCTCTCAAAGAAGCTGATGATGGTGCAGGCAGGCCCTATCCCTTGATATGGAAAGCACTGGAGATGATTTGTGAACTACATTCCCTGTTTCCTCTTCACTTTCCAGCTCTCTGAGAAGCTGATGATGGTGCAGGCTGGTCCTATCCCTTGATATGGAAAGCACTGGAGATGATTTGTGAACTACATTCCCTGTTTCCTCTTCACTTTCCAGCTCTCTGAGAAGCTGATGATGGTGCAGGCTGGCCCTATCCCTTGATATGGAAAGCACTGGAGATGATTTGTGAACTACATTCCCTGTTTCCTCTTCACTTTCCAGCTCTCTGAGAAGCTGATGATGGTGTAGGCTGGTCCTATCCCTTGATATGGAAAGCACTGGAGAGGATTTGTGAACTACATTCCCTGTTTCCTCTTCACTTTCCAGCTCTCTGAGAAGCTGATGATGGTGTAGGCTGGTCCTATCCCTTGATATGGAAAGCACTGGAGATGATTTGTGAACTACATTCCCTGTTTCCTCTTCACTTTCCAGCTCTCTGAGAAGCTGATGATGGTGCAGGCTGGCCCTATCCCTTGATATGGAAAGCACTGGAGATGATTTGTGAACTACATTCCCTGTTTCCTCTTCACTTTCCAGCTCTCTGAGAAGCTGATGATGGTGCAGGCTGGCCCTATCCCTTGATATGGAAAGCACTGGAGATGATTTGTGAACTACATTCCCTGTTTCCTCTAATAACTTACCGTCACCATTCCATCCTATCCAATTGTCTGCCATTGTTAGAGAAAGGCACAAATAACTCCCCTTTTCTCACATGATTTCTAATACCAGTAGATATAAAAGGAAGACGTTTGATTGTTATGTAGTAAAAAGGAGTCAGGTATGTAATAAAAAAGCACTCATCTAAAAATGATGCAAAGCATTTTGAAAGTTGACTTATGACATTTAAGTTTTTTAATAAAACTTTTGAAACTTTATTTTCAAAAGAAAAAAAGAATATTTAAGGAAGGGGTTCAAAAAGTGATTGGTGTTCCATGTATGATATATATAGTATTGAATACCTTCACCTAATGATATTTCATTTTGATTTTGTCTGACAATCCCCTTTTTATAAATAATTTCATCCAGGGTCCCTGTAAAGGCAGGAAGTCCCTAAGTCTATCTCCCATTCCCCATTACGTGTGCTATTACCTTAAGAATAAATTCGCAGGACACACCTTGAAAAGCATTTTGTATATCCATCACAACTATTCCTGCCTTCCTTTTGCATTCACTTTCAGCCCAGCCTTTAAAAGCTTAGTAATGTGTGCCAATGATCTAGTGAGGTCTTCCCTTTTACAAAGCCTACCTGTTCTTCCTCCAGTGTTACTACTAACACCTTTTCTAATCTTGTGGTTATAACTTTTATGAAGAGTTTCACAGCCACATTATACAATGATATTGGTCTATACTGCCACATGTCTTCCATGTTGCTTTTCTGTTTATATAGAAATATATAAAATGATGACATTTGGATCTTCCATCATTCCCGCTAACCTCTCTTCTACCAAGATCTTGATAAATATGTTTATTAAAATATCACTCACCTGTAGTCCCACATCTTATAGAAATCAATCAGGAAATATCCTTTCTGTTCTCTTTCACATTAGTTTATTAAGAAGAATGGCTTTCTAAGTAGCTGATGAATATTCTAAGCTACTCTTTTAATTTAAGCATGCTGAACTCCATAATTAATTGTTTATGAGGGTCTGTTCATAGCATTTTTTAATCACACTTCATCATAACTCTTTCTTCCAGATTTTAAGCCCTCATGCTCAATTCGTATAATCTAATGGACCCATGCTACCTCTGTCTATCCCTCCTGGCCACCATGCCAAAAAGGCCAAGTTCATTTGCTTTCTCTTACAGTGCAGGGGATCCATATCCCGGATGACATTTGATGCCTTATGTTCTACTTATTACATCACTCTTATGTCTATTTCCTTATATGGTGCCCGGAACTGCACATGGCATCCCACATGAGGCCTAATTAGTTCCAAGGAGGAAAAGGGAATGATCTATTGTCCTTGAAGTCTATCCCTTTACGTATGTATCTAAGCACTACTTTATTGAATGAACTTATAAATTTTATTTACTGATGTCTTCAGTACGTTTATGTAGGTGTCTGTTTCACTTATAAGAAGAATGTCATATTCAAGAATAGGTACAGTAAATAGCACTTTTTCTGAGGATGAGACTGGCTTCATTGATAAGAAAGTTGTAGCATGGAACTGCCCTTAAAAATACTACCGATTATGAGTGTTGCCTGTATGGTAATGGATAGGATAGGAGGGGTGATATCCACAACATCACCTTCAGAGGGAAAAATTGAAAACATTGAACACTAAGATAAGGATGTATGAAGAAAACAAAGTAACTGTGTAAGGTACGGTGATAGAACAGTGTATAGATGCAAGTGATGTGCATGTGGAGATGCCTTTTTTGTGTATTAAATGTCCTTGTCTCATAGTGATGGAAAGGTAAAGAGTAGGCTAGAAGCATCAAAGACATGATGTACCAGGGTGGGAAAGAGGAAGGGGTGAATGGTATGCACATATAAACAGACAAACAGGGAAGGTGGTGGTATTCTGATGTGGAAGTTACTCTGAAGTGACACATACAGGCAGTGACTGGACATGCACTGATAGTGAAAACTGGACAACAGTTAGGGTGCAGATAGCAATGCACGGCAGAAGGGATACAGCTAGTGGGGTAAATATAAAAGGATTCCAGTAGATTCCCATTGAAGATAACTCACTGGGGAGGTGGCTGCTTTACCAGATGTGTTGCCAGCGTACATGTTGTTACTCTTCAAAATATCATTACAGGTAGGATATAGTCTAGTCCTGGAATAGAACCTTACACATTTGCTGTGGGAGATGATTCATATCTTAAAGGCTGTGTTTGTGTGTGTGTGTGTGTGTGTGTGTGTGTGTGTGTGTGTGTGTGTGTGTGTGTGTGTGTGTGTGTGTGTGGAGGGGGGACAGTGATTGAGCCATAGCTGCCTCAAAGACTAGATTAATATCCTTGTTGTCAGGCAGTGCATATATTGTGGTCAAATCCTTCTGCAAGGCTCCTGTCCTGTGAGTAGTTGGATGAGGAGGAGGATTCCATCACCATCTATACTCTACTGCAGAAAAAGTGGCAAATATAATAGTTCCTTATAGTGAAAAGGCAGTGCTGTAGTAGTACTACTGCAGAACATGCGCAATGGTATCAGTGTCACAACCTCCACCACACTGGTGCTAGATGCTCCATTCTACTCCTACAGGTCCTCTTATTTGCCACCTGTGCACCTTACCTGCAGGAGACTATTGCCTCATATCACAACATATCCACCTTAGTAGATAGGCATGGATCTATTTTAAACGATCGAATGACCACTGTACCAAACCACACATCACAGAGACAAAAGCATCAAACACTTGAAACATTCAACATTAACTTAATTGAATAGGAACCCATCGAATTGCATTAGTTGGCCAACTAGTAAAAGAACTACATGTACATCAGGAGAACGTAGTGTTTAGTTTTTTTGTTCGCCAGGTTATGACATCTGAGATGTTGACCAAATAATGCAATTTGATGAGTTCAGATGTGAAAAAGTTAACATTTGATGTTTCAAGTGTTCAGTTCTTTCATCTCGATGATGTGTGGTTCCATGCCTCTCAACTGTACAGATTTTCGCAGAATGTCCAGATTTTTGCCTCATATTTGTGGTCTGTTCCTCATACATTTGTGGTTTTCTGGTAAATCATTGAATATTGAAGTCACTAAATAATACTAAATAAAGGCAAACATTTGAGTTTCAGACTTTATATCCTTCGGAAAATATGTAATAATGCAAAACTTTTTATTCTATCAACTTTTTAGGTTTATAGGAGCAATATTTAAATTCTGTCCCTATTTTTGGGCCTTTGTCCCCCCATTCTTCCAGGCTTTATCCAGATTTCTTGCACTAAGAGGTTGCGAGGTATGTGTGGTTCATTGTAGTGATTATTCATTCATTTAAACTAGATCCCCTAGGCATTGCTGCTACAGTACTATAACCAGCATTAACCAGCATGGGCAGCTATGAAACTACAGCAAAACAAGGACAGCGCATGTATGTCAGCTGTATATCTAGAACTTGGTATGCACTATGCTCAACACAGAATGCAGTAACAATGCTACTATTGTGGTGGAACAGCGGGCCTCACTCCTATATTGTGCTGTAATGCTATATCTTGGCAAACCAACAGCAGTCACCGTAGTATCACAACCACATCCTTTATGACATAAAGTGCATTAGGTTTATGATTATTTGACAATCAACAGTGAAGTGAAGTGTAACTAAAAGTATGAATATATTTATATAATAGTATAATGTAACTAAAAGTATGAATATATTTATATAATAGTAATTACTAAATACTAATAGTATTAGTAAATATATTTGTAAATCTTTACTAATGGTTTTCCTAAGTTCTCTTTTTAAAATTTTTTTGCTAAACTGTATTTTAATACTATGTTTATTCACCTGTATTATGGAATTACTATATTGCTAACAATTTGTTTATATTGTACAATGTCTTTATGAAGCTTTTCTCCCCAGGACTCCATTGAAAATGGCCTCTTCTCAGCCCAATGGACCATCCTGGTATATTTTTTTCATCAAGGTGATCAGTTTATATCCTTTTAAGGTCATCATAGCTATGGCAGACCTACTCTTCAATCATCACAGTGCCAATACACCTTCTAAGATCCTGTGGGCAAGTCATCTTACGTGGTTATTTTCTACAAAAACATGTGCTTTCTGGTGAACAATCTAGTTCCTACATCCCCAGGTAATAAAGCCTTTGCAGCATTTTATGCTCTTCCCATTCAGCGATACAGTAGCCTGCACTATGCCAGGAGCAACTAGTGCTTGTCAATGCATTCACATTTATAAGCTACGGCCACAGCATACTACTCACAAAATGATAATCTTGAAATGGGTGAGATCTATAACTGACACACCTTACCCGGATGCACTTATGTATACAATTCTGTAGCAAACCAGCATCATGGTGCATGTACGAACAACCATGAGCAGCCATTAGAGAATTATGGAAACCATGTGCACCAAAATAAATATCACAAATTGTGGTTACTCGTGTGCTACAATGTTAAGCATCAGGAATTGTGTGATTCAGAAACATTGCATATAGCTATGGCTGACTAGGTATGCATGGTTTGCTAAGGTCAAGGTCAGCAGCTAACACTCGTCTCATATCATCTCATGCAAGCTTCTACTACAAGTCACAATTAATGCTACCAGATGTTTTAACATTTTTTTCTAGCTCTCAATGGGTTACTCGAACAGCCCAGTCATATACCATAACAGAAGAGCCACCATGGTTTATGATCCAGCCAACATTTACAAGCTATTGTTATCAGAGCCCTAAAACTAAGGTTTCAGTATTTGCGTTTTTCCTTGCAGCTTTGCCATTTTAATGCCAACTACAACAGCAATAAAAGCAATGGCGATGGACAGAACTGATGTTTACAGCTTCTTTACTGGCTCTTACAGCTTGTCTCTTAACCAGACGTGTAATTAATGACTTGACGAAGGATCAAACAACTGTGCTGCCTTAAACCTTCAACTTGTTTTGCAAATTTAATCTGTTTTTTCCTTCAATTTGTTGGCAGCCATAGTGGCTGCTGTATGGATCTATACCTGGAGTGTCTTGGCTGCTCCTTACCCATGGTTCCTGCTGCTAGCCTTGGTTATATCATTGATTCTAGCCTGGATTAATCTATATTTCAGTGCAACTTCAAGATCCAGCGCCTGCTCTATTTAATATCTTACATATTTATCAGACAAGCTCTTGCTTTACCTGCACTAATGAACTCCTTGACAGTCATAGCGCACGCTATCATTGGGAGGCTTTTTTATTTTACCTCCTTAGCTTTTTCTGGGGTTCAGAAACTGAGGTGTATTTTTAATCTATGCTGTTTGGAATATTCTACCTTAACACTTTGGTAAGGCACTAAACTTGAGTTTTACTGATGCTTTTCGCTGCTTTTCTTTTGTTGTTCCAATTTCATCTTGTTATTTTGCATTATGTATATTAGTACAACTACTTTTGCTTACACCTAGCCTATATATATATATATATATATTATAGCTAATCTTATTTACTTGGCTTTAGTAAGCACCACAGTGGCTGGAGTGGACCGGCTATTGTTGACACTTCTATGCATACTCCCATGGTAGGTTATTGGTCCCTCTTCAACTTTCCTGGGGTGAAACATCAAAGCCCTTGTCTTTCACTGTTAGTCAGGTTTCCATTCATGACTGCTATCTCAGTGATGCATCTAATGACCTGTGGGCTTGCTTCTCGCTTATTAAAAGCATTTCTGTCCAGTGTTTGATGTTCTTGGTTCAGTGATATTTTAGATCTTGGTTTCTTCATTAAAGTTTGGCATTTTTCCATCAGGTTTGAAGGAGGCCTTTGTCATTTCCATTATCAAGAATCCCTCTCACAGGATCATAGGACCACAGGAGATTACTAGAGGCTTCCCAAAAATATGAACCAGGTTTTGGTCCTATAGATTTTTGTCAGGTGTATAAATATATATATATATATATATATATATATATATATATATATATATATATATATATATATATATATATAAAAAACTTGGGCATTTGTGGTCAAGCATTTACAATTTACCTCTCTCCCTAATAGAAATACAGGTGCCAGACCAGGGGTAAATTTATTATTTTACATCCACCTATCCAAGTTGTGCTTGAATAGGTGCAAGGAAGAACTCTGCTTCAGCTGGATCTGTGTTCCACAGAAGAGGCTGACTCAGACACAGATTTGTCCCTCCAGAAAATCTTATTTATGTTGCAGATGGGGTTTAGGTCACTGCATCAGGTGCTTCTGAGGCTATTTGTTGTGTGGATGTGCAACATGTACATAAAGGTTTTATCAGAAGATGTCTTGTAGATCAAACACAGACCACCTCTCAGCAACCTATTGGAAATAGAGTTTAAGGATAAGGTTTTGAAGTGGTCTGCATAGGACATGTTGTCTATATGATGTATTCTTTGTGAAGGACCTCAGTGAATGCTCCAGTTGTTGGATATATCTGGTCAGGTACATACTGAAAGGGACATTATATTCTATGATGGGTCTAATGAGGGCCAAGTACAGCAGAACAGGGACATCTTTAGGCCTAAATGTCATTCATTTGCTTATAAGTTGCACAGCAAACCATTCCTTTGCTTCTAAGTTGCACAACAAACAAGTATTGATAATCAAAGAAAATTATGCAAAGTACCCTCTTCTTTCAAAGTGCTAGACCCTCTTAAACAAAGGCATACAGTCTATCACTCAAAGCCCCAAAATGCTCTTCTTGCATAGTTATTTATATCACAGCACATACATACCTCCAGGTAAGCTCTCTTCTCTATAAACTCCTTTGAAGGAAGATGTTTGGGCTTCCTAGGTATAATCCATAGCAATTATTCTTACTGCAAAATATTTCCAAAAATTGCAGGCCAAGGCAATCAATCCCCCTCCATGAGAGATCTATAAGAGGATGACGTCTATGAACTGAACAATTGGTTTACTGTAGACCTATTAAATGAAGCATGCAGGTGCTATTCTCATAAATATAAATCAATAACAAATGCTCATGGCAGGCTTAAGAGAGAGGACACTCCCCTCGATTCTGTTATATAAGAAACCCCATGTTTGTACAAGTCACTAACCAGAGCAACACTCATCTACCTTCACTTCAGTAAATGAATAAAGAGCTCTGGAAGGAATCTCAACTGCTTCTGGAGTATTACTTTCACAATGTGGACTGTTTATTTTTTAGCTTTTTAACCACAAGGACTGCACTGATATTTGCACTGAATTTTTCCACTCTTCATTGTCATGCCTTTAAGATTCTACCAACCATGGGGACTCCGAACTCCAAACAGAGATAACTTTGAAGGTTGAATAGGTAATGTGAACCCATGACTTTTTGTACATTTCTTAATTGCTTTATAGTTTTACTTGCTACGGTACCCATGGCTTAATGGGAATTCTTATTGACCTGGCAAAACTATATAGGGGATGTACTGTCGATTTTCAGTACATAAGTATAAGGTTGAAAATCTTACAGCTGCTCAGTCATTTATCTTTTAGAGCAGAGAAGGTACTGACACTTGATGCATTCCTTAGTTACTGCAAACTAGTTAATATGGACCTTACAAGAATGCTGGCCTGTTTTTGCATTTGTGTATGTTTTATCTTTGTTTTCATATTTCAGTTGCTTCTTATACGAGAGGTGCATCCTTTGCAGTAATGCCATATCTGTGGAGATTTTTATTTCAGGAGATGGAAATATCATGATGACTTGATAAGGATACTCACCCCGCAGACATTAATAAAGAACACATTCATACCAGGGGAGGAGCAGAAAACACATTCATACCAGGGGAGGAGCAGAAAAATCATGAAGGGAAATATGATTACAGCTAATTATATGTAGGACTCTCTGAAAGTCTTATAAATGGTTAGATGACCTTAGTTTTCAAACACACAACACACATGGGAAATCTAAAAGAATTTTGAACACATGGTACTAGATAAAACAACTATTTATAAGAATAGAAAAAATACAGTAAATGTGTTGGTAAATAAATAATTGAATTGTTTCATAAATTGAGATCATTTTGTAGATGAGAGCACTGGCTCAAGGTTAAGAGAAGTTCACACATTTCAGTCTTCTCAGAAGGAACAAACACCTGTACCTTGATGGGACATGGGGAAAGAACGGCATCTAATAGACAGATACTACATGAAGGGTACCTGGAATTCTCGCCTCTCTCTTTGGTGAAGTCCAAATCAATTATATGATTTCTCGTAGGTTACACGTAATGAAAATTAAAACACATCCCCTGAGATGAACTGAACAGTCTGTCAATAGTTTGCATTTCTGCTGATAAGCATGTTCCTATACCAGCACTGTCAACATAACTAACGTTTCATGCAGTATGCTCTGTGATGATACTATAATACAACATATACTCCATCAGTATATCTGTCTGTCTATCTAGCTACCTATATGATAGGCTGGTCACACTACCAGACTCCATATATACAACAGTTGCTCAGATTAGAGGAAGTAAGCATCAGTATTCTAAAACAGTGGGGGGTCAAGCATGATGACAAATACAACTCCAAGAATATAATTATTATTTAGGGCATTGGAGAGGTATAGCGCTGCAATTCTTTAACAGGCTTAAAAAAGTGTCATACCTCTCAACTGCACAGATTTTCACAGAATGTCCAGATTTTTGCCTCATATTTTTGGTCCATTTTTCATAAAATTGTGGTTTTCTGGCAAATTAGTGGCAAATCATTAGAGTGGAGTTAGAAATTTGAATTTCAGACTTCATACCCTGCAGAAAGTTTGTTCCAAACCTGTTATTCTATCAACTTTCTAAGTTTGTAAGAGCAATATTTAAAAAGTGTCCCTATTTTTTGGCCTTTGTCCCATTTTGATTTATGGCTTTGTCCAGATCTCTTGTTCTAAGAGGTTGAGAGGTATGATGTGCATGGAAACTAGGATAGCCCTTAGATGTAAAGTGCATGACAAAAGCAAAGTTAGTCAGACTAGATTTCATAATATACAAAGACAATAGTTACTATGAAGTGCCCTATGCAGCCATATATTCCACGCACTTAAAGAATTAGAAGTATAGATCTCCAGACTAAAAAAAGATGAGCATACAATTAAAATGGGCCCCAGAAGAAGGAAGCAGGCCTCAAAGAAGTGGACTGGATTGGAAGGGAGAGGTCACATGTAACAAATCATAGTGAGATAGGGCAAAATCATGGGAATTAAATGGCAGATTTTAAAATTAAAACTATTCATTAAAATTGTGCATTTAAATATGACAGATGGACATTAAGCCTTATGGAATTAGTAAATATTGAAGGACCACTTGAATTTTTCCCTAGATTGCTCAGACTTTGGCAGACAAGGCAGTGAAATCCAGAAATCAGAAGCATGATAGTTGAAAGAATTAGCACCCCCAAATGTTCTAATTGGACCCCTGTAATTACTAGCTATCCCTTGTTTTCTAAGCAGAAGGATCACTATAACTGATAATGTAACAGCTAATAAAGCAATGGTGGCTCCTTAAACAAGATGGATCAAAATGATGCAGGACAAGATAAGTCATGACAAGGGTCCTTTATTTATGGGCTAAGGCTAGCATTAGCCAGTGCAGGCTGCAAATTAAAATGTAACATGGTAGCAATGGCTTGTTTCTATTAAGAAATGTGCGGCAGAATTCTGCACCAACACAATGTAGCCCAAGTCTCTACTACCCAAGACCAGGTAAAGATATTATAAAGTCCAGGCAAAAGACAGCAAAAACTGAATAACCATAGGTGGCAGACAACTCCTCTGTTAGAATCATAGTCTTAGTCATACACTTAATGGGGCAATGATATTCAGACAAAAAACGAAAGACTTAGTAACAGCTAACAATTGGTGTATGCCAGTCCAGACAGCTAATCCAAAACAACTTTAGTTATTTCACACAGATAATAATAGGGGAATGGTAGCAACAGTGACTAGATTTTAGGTTATGCATGGTCATCATTTATGCTTTGCCTGGACTAAGTCTAAAACAACTTTCCTTCAAACAATTAATGAAGATGTCTAGGCTATCTTCTAACAATTATATTTCAGTACATCACCGACTCACTAAATCAGTATACACTATAGCAACCATAAATGGTCAAAACTCAATCAATCAAAAACAAACAAACAAGCAAACAAAAAAAGAAACAACATTTTACACAGAAGGGCAAGCCTGCCCCCATACACCTTGCTAATTATATATACCAACCCTGAGAATGCAAAACAGTGCAGAAAGGGCAAAATGTCACTATAGAGTGATCCTGTGATGAACCGACAGTTCAGCAAAACCATCTTCCTAATGAAACGTTCATTGTAACAAAAATAGGATGAAACACACTGAACCCCTTATAACATAATCAAGGCAAATTCATGGTTCTAAGGAAAAGAGAGACATAAACTCGTACCATCTAAATAGCATGACAGCTGCCAATGATCTGTCACAGTTTTGTGGGTTTCATGGAGATACTTGATAGAGATGCTCTGATAACAGCCCAGAGATATCTTTGCATACAGGAATGCAAGGACAATAGATGTAGGTCTGGGTCCTAAGACATTCACTACATTTGATGTTTATGCAGTGCTCTTATAGAGATTAAAAGACAAATAAACATTACAGTATGCAGATGACTCCAGACTCATTTGCACATCAGACAATGTGGCATACCTCCAAAAATTACCCAGGGAGCTTTAACAGCAACTGAAACATGGCTTTGTAACTCATGACTCATGCTCAACCCTAAAACAAAACAACAAACTACTACTTTTCTTCTAAAATCCCTCTCCCACGAAAAACAAAATTTAAAGTCCTCTCTCTTGATAATACAACCACTGAAATCACTTCTCATAGTAAATTATTAGGGATGACACTTTATGGTTTTTGTAAAGCATCCTGAGTTTTTGAAGAGTTTTTCTTATGATATTTTTATATGCAGGACAAATTTATGATTATCATCAACTTTCTCACTGTTGCAACTAAAGCTACATTTGCCACTATTTTGTCTCCTCTTTACACTTCTATTCATTTATTTATTTAATTTTATTTTATTTTATTTCACATTTGTTAACCAGGTTAGTCCAACTGAGTTTGCAAGCAAACCCATTTTCAGTGGAGACCGAGGGGAGAAGCCCCAGCAAACATAAGTAAAGTGATAATATACAAATATTAAATAACAATCACAATACAAAATAATTGTAAAAAGAAAAGGGTATTAGCTATTTGCATTGCATTGGTAGTAACAAACCCATTTTCAGTGGAGATCCAAGGGGAAAGATCCCCAGCAAACACAAGCGAAGATAAATATACAGGACAAAAACTATTAAAAATAACGCAAATGCAAAACTAATTATAAAGAGAAAAACAAAAGAAAAAAATTATGAACATTATGGGTTGCACTGATAGCAGTGGTCTAAAAATTACTTTATATGAGTGCAAAAACAAAAAGATAATCGTTCAAAAGAATGACAATGTATAGACATTGATAGGATGTAGGGGGGAAAAGATAAATAGTGTGGAAAATGGGAGGGGGAGAGAAAGGAGGGAGCTATAGTAGTAGAGCTGAGGGTTTACTAAATACTATATATATTTACTAAATAATATATATATTTTTTTAATTTTTTATTTACATTTGTTGACTGGGCTAGTCTAGCTGGATACGTGTCCATTTTCAGTAGAGGCCCGGGGAGAAAAGCTCCAAGCATAAGTAAATTACAAAATACAATAATTAAAAAATGACTAGATTCAAATACATTAGAGAGCAAAAATGCTTGGAAGAAAAAATAAACATTGTTTCTATGCACAATAGTACAGAATCTTTGCATAGGTTTAAGAAACAATCAAGTACACGTTTACACAATATTTTAAAATTATCATTCATTAAGTCAAAGAAGGAGAAAAAGAAAAGACAGGAAAACACAAGGGCTAGTATAAAGTTAGCTTCTATTGATTAATGCTGCAGAGGGGCCATAGCCCACGAGGAAGGGGTATAGCAAGAAGAGAAATAAGAGGAAAGTATGATTCAGTCAGGCTTAGAGCAGGGACAAAGCCAATGTATTTATAGATGTTCTTTGAGATGTTTCTTGAAGAGTGGTGTAGATGAGAGAGATGTGAGTGTTCTAGGAAGCTTGTTCCAGATTCTGCACACAACATTGGTAAAAAGTGAGTCCCCAGCTTTATTATTAGATTTAATAATTTAAATTAGTAGCTTATTAGCTGAGTGTAGTGTTGTAAGATTTTTATATGGGGAGATCAGGTTAGAGAGGATAGGGGTATTATTTGGGTGATAAAGATTTTTTTGTGTGATCACAAGTTGATTATATAGTAGTTGGTTTTGTAGTTCTGACCATCCGAGTAGTTTAAGGTTGAGACAGTGGTGGGTTCTAAAAGAGGAGCCAGTGGCAAATCTGAATATATTATTATAGCTAGTTTCAAGCTTGATAAGATTGTGTTTTGATAGATTGGTATATATGGCAGAAGCATAGAATAGGGTAGAAGTGAGATGAGTCTGGGCAATGGTGGTTCTAGCTAGTGGTGTGAGGAAGGGTTTGATTCTATACAGGGAGCCTATTTTTTATTGACAGTTTTATAGTATTGTTGATATGATCATCATAGCTGAGGTTATGATCTATGGTTATGCCCAGGAGATGTGTAGTAGTATCAGAGGAAATACTAATTCCATTATTAGAGGTAATTGTGAAGTGGATCTGTGGTGACTTTTGGGTGGGAGCAAAAAGTAATCATTTTGTTTTTTTGGGGTTAAGGAAGAGGCAATGATGGGTGAACCAATTTTCAACAGAGTTAAATACAGTTTGAGTAAGGGTCTGGAGAGAAGATGATGATGTAGCAGTACAGATTAAAGTAGAGTATTGTATACAGGTGGCTTAAGAAAAAACAGTATAGAGATCATTAATAAAAATGGAAAAAAAGAAGAGGGCCTAGGATAGAGCCTTGATGGACTCCAATGTTCACAGGGAGGGATGTGGAGAGATTATTGTCCCAGAGCACTGCTTGTTGTCTATTTTCTAGATAAGATTTAAACCAACAAACTGCTTGTGGGTCAAGAGATTGGGCCTTTAGCACACTGATAAGTAAGTTATGGTTGACCATATCAAAGGCTTTTGATAGGTCAATGAATAGTGCAGAAGAGAGAGAGTTATTGTTTTGATTCCTGTTTATACAGTCAGTAAAAGTTAGCAGGGCAGTAGTTGTGCTATGAAAGGGCCTAAGCCATGCTGGCAGTTGGCAAGTAAATTATTGTGGAGCAGGTGTTGAAGTAGTTGATGGTGAATACATTTTTCCATTATTTTGGCTAGTGGAGAGAGTAATGCAATTGGTCAGAAGTTGGAGATATCAGTGGATTTGCCTCCTTTATGTAAGGGGACTATGTGGGAGACTTTCCATATGGAAGGGATTTTACCTTCTGTGATTGTTCTGTTTATAAGGATGGATATGGGATATGGGATATGCTATGGCTTAGGAAGCTATTTGAAGGTATTCTGCTGGCAGGCAGTCAGCAGAAGGGGTGCAAGGTTTGAGGTTTTGAAGGAGTTTGCAGATAAGGGATGTTGGCACAGGTTGTACATGGAAGGAAGGAACTGAACTGTTTGTATATTGTAAAGGACAGGGGGTAATGGGAGATAGTGTCTTTGCTAGAGTTTGAATAGCTTCAGTGAAGTAATTGTTAAAGGCATCAGCTATTTGCATAGGACTATTATGGGGAATTGAGGATGGGGTTGGAGTTTTAGCCTGTCCTGGTTGGAGAAGTTTATTAATGCCTGATCAAAACTTTTGAGGGTTTTTTGAGTGTGATTGTTGAAGGTGGGAATAATAGTTTTTCCTTGTCTAAGATAATGTCCTTTTTGGTAGCATTTCTTAGCTGTTTAAAGTATAGGTGGTCTGCAGAGCTCTTAGAGGCTCTCCATTTGGCCCATATTTTGTTCCATAGGAACATCTTTTCTCTGGTTTGTTTTGTGAGCCATGGGGCTATTTTGGTCCTAACTCAGGAAGAAAGAAGGGGGGCATGGCAATTTAGGATTTGTAGGAATTTAGTATTAAAGTAAGAAACTGCTTCATCCAGTTTAAGTTGCTTTAGAGGTGACCAGTTACAGGCCTTTAGCTCATTTTGAAAGCTCTCAGCTTGAAAGTGTTTTTTTTAAAATGGTAGGTTAAAAAAATTTATTATTAGGGCTGTGCACCTTTTGTTTTGTTATGTAGGTTAGAACATGGTCACTAATATCATCTGGGAGAGTTCCTGGTGTATAAGTTTCAGGATGACTGTTTATAAGGATCCAATCAAGAGTAGTTTCCTTATTACTAGGTTTATGGATTCTTGTGGGGGTGTTTATTATTTGAGTGACACCATATAGATTTATGTGGGTGTTAGGAGTGGGGGAGCTACACGCAGTCCAGTCTATGTTAAAGTCACCTAGTACAATAGTTTCTTGAGGTAGGAGGGTGGAAAGGCTACTAAGAATATTTTCAAGAGTGTTAATATTATTTCCTGGAGGAATGTAGGAGCAGATTATATAGATAGATTTAGATTTATTAATTTGGAGTTTGACGGTAAGGGTTTCTGCATTGGTATTTGAGGGTAGTAACACATTATAGGATGAAACTAGAAGTTCAGATTTATACAAGATGGCTACATCCCCACCCTTTTTGGAGGTGCGGTCACATCTTAGGATGTTATATCCAGGTGGGGTTATTTCTAGTTCATGAGTAGAAGGTTTCAACCAAGTTTCTGTAAGGCAAAGGATATCAAATGCAAGCACTTGTAAAAGAGCATGAAATTGACTAAGTTTGTTGTTAATGCTACGGATATTAAGTTGAGCTATTCTGAGAGAGTTACCTAATCTTATAGAGGTAGAAACATCATTGGATGTTTGTTTTTGTTGATTATTGCCAATTTGTGGAATTGGGCCAGGATTAGGATGAATATCCCCATCTAATAGAATATGTGTGGAATGTTTTAGTAAAGTCTTTATAATTTGAAAGTACTTGGGTTGGCTTGTCTTGCTGGGGAAGTAAGTAACACGGAGATATCTATGAAACCTTGGAAGTAGATAAGCTGAAGTAGAGGTTATGTTGCTGTGGAAGAAGGAGTTGAGATGTATAATTGGTAGAGTTTGCCGGTGGGGAGGTACTTTATAAACCAGAGAGAAGTGTTCGTAGAAGGTTAGGGCATAGGGTAAGGTTTGGAATATTAATGAAGAAGTAATAAGAAGAGAGTTTTTGAGGATAGACTTATGTAAGTAGGCCATTTGAGATAGTAGGGTTAAGAGGCTACGTAAATTGTTGGATAAGGTAAAATAAGAGATATAGTGTGGTAGAATAGGTCAGAGGAGGCTTGGGAGAGGGTAGTAGTGAAGATAAAGGTAGAGTAGAGGGGTTATTGTCACTTGCAATAGAGTAGAGATGATTAAAGAAAGAAAATTTTCATTTTCATTGTAACTAAAACAATTATTATTATTTTTAATTTTCAATATTTTATAGTTGGATTTAACAATGCGATATTGTAAATTAGGATGGTGAAATGTTAATTATGAACTTGATTTGATGGAACATTTACATTATATTTATTTAGATATTTAGTTCACATTTTTATTTTTGCTTCTAAGCAGTTCATTGTGATTTATTTTAAGATTCTGAAGAAATCAAGGTGGAAATTATTTGATACTAACGCGCAAATCATTCACATTGACTCTTTGTGTTTTTGTCTATCCTGGCATTTTCTGACTTGCAGTTCTAAATGATTAAAGAAAGAGTTAGATTAGGGGTGGAGTTGATAAGTAGTAGTTTAAGGTGATAGGGTGAGTAGTAAAGTGGGTGCGGCTAGAGAGATATAAGTTTAACAGCACTGGGGGTATGTGGGAATTGGGGTAGGGTAGAGGAGCGGAGTGAGCCCATAGGGCAAACGGAGCGGGTCAGAGCAAGTAGTGGAGGATTCAGCAGAGACAATCAGTGAGCAGTAAAAACCCAGAGAGAGAAGGTGGAGCAGGTAAATAGCTTCTAGTGGAGCAGGTATGAAGTAGGAAAAAGGATAGTGAAGAGGGAAGAATAAATAGAATAAAAGTCTGCTGCAGGTAGAGGATGAGAAGAGTACGGACTAGGAGCAGAGAGAGAGTATTAGGGGGAATAGCTAGGCAGCAGGGCAAGGGATGAGAAAATAGGAAAAAGAAATGTAGTGAGCTGAAACTAGCAAAAGTGGGGGAAAGAGTAAGGGCTCTAGGCCAGATTAGACTGCCACCTAGTGGGCAGAAGGATTATTACAGCAGGTGACCAAGAAAAGGAATTTAGTAGGTAGGGAAGGATAAGGTAAGCGGCGAGGGGAAAACTATCAGGTAATACTGGTCAGGGAGAGGAGTCTGGCTGCTGGCTTTCCTGACTCAGTGGCTATATTAGTTTACAGAGTTTAATTAAAAGACAAAACACAGAATTGCTTACAACATGGGGCAATGGTGAAACATACGTTGTCAAATACTGTACAAACAGGAGAAAGTACTGGGGCAGCAGAAAAAGATGGTCCAATTTGGCAAGGCCTGAAGTAGATGAGGGGGTCCTTAGAAGCCAGGTAGGTCCCTTATTGCAGGGTAGTGGGTAGAACGCTAGGAGGGTAGGAAGGTAAGATAAGAGGGTATTAATAATGTATTAAGGCAACAAAAAAGTAGCTTTAGTATACAAATAAGATTAGGTAGGTCAACAGTTCTACTAATAATAGTAAAATACTATTATACAGATTTAGAGAAATGCTCTGATAAAAGGCTAGGTTAAAAACGTCCAGTCTAGCAACAATACAAACAACCTAAAACACTTCAGGTTTATACAAGTACTGGACTAGGTATAATATTTAATATTAGGCTGAAAATTGGATTGCAGAAAAACTGTGAGCATAGACAATGGTGTTCAGAAAAATATAACAATGTAGTATAACAATGGAGAAATCACCAAGTTGTAGTAGCCATCAAAAAATACAATCCTCAGCAAGAGGTTGTATGAGATAATTAAATAGGGTCAGGCTAGTTCACAAAGTAAAGAGCAGGTAACAACCCCTTGGTATATTAGTAGTAACTCCCACGGAGGATAGGCATAAGTCCACTTTGCAATTAATTTTAGGAGTTTTGGAAGTATCTCCTATGGAGGTAAATAATTAGAACTCCTTACACTTAACTGTTAGGAATTTTAGTAATAGTTCCCATGGAGGATAAGCAGTAGATCACCTTTCATTTAACTCTTAGGAAAAAAGATTAGCAAAATATTAGCCATGCAGCGCTAGCTTATACACAGTTAAGGTAAGCCGTACCTTAGAGAAATAGAAGGAAGTTCAGGCACGCTAGGCAAACAGAAAGACAAAAGACGGAATATCTATCAGTAGTATAGGGCTAATGTAGTATAAGAATTAACAAAGCATAACTTCTGATTAATCAGAATGCTATGCATAAGCTAACTCATAGAGATCACTTTGAATAGTTGTGCCGTGTGGTTCTTAATTTAAAAAGGCATCATGATATCATTTGTTGTTTTGAACTAGTGCAACGGAGATAAGGTAGTTGGATTTGTACTGTTTGGACGCTAAGATTAGTTCAGTACATTACCACATTTAGCGGAACTGACCTAATACAAAAAAACAAAGACATATATTCTACAAACAGCACAAATGTATTATGAAAAAGAAAAAAAGAAGAGTTTCATAAAAGCCAAGCAAAACGTACCGCTTAACCTTACCCCCGACTAACTTAGCAATTGTAATTGAGCAGACTGATACAAACACATGGATGGAGCAGAAATTCACGCTCTACAGAACTGTGCAAACACAGTCCACGTGGGAGGAAGCACAAACCAAGTAGCTGCCAGCTATACACGACTATGTTCCTAGGTTGTCATTATGAACCAATGTCCAAAAATCCTGTCTGTCCACAAACCAATCAGATCTGCTGTCTGTTTTCGTAACATGTTGCTAACACCTGGAGCTCTTTATCTCTATCTATCAGGTCAATACCCTCCCTCCTATCCTTCAAGACCATTCTGAAAGACTTCCTAGTCAAAGCTGGCTCTGTTCTTGCTCAACACCAGGATAAACTATATCCCTAAATGTGGACAAATACCTATTCATAGCTTACATTTATTTTTATTTTATTTTATTTTATTTTACATTTGTTGACCGGGATAGTCCAACTGGATACATGTCCATTTTCAGCGGAGGCCCGGGGAGAAAAGCTCCAAACTTACAAACAGATAAAGACAAGCATGTTACAGTATATGCACAAACATATTGTATTAACATATAAGTTACAGTCTCACATTTCAAGCCTATGAAGAATACAGTTTATATTCAGAAATACATACAAATATGTTGCAGTTTCTCTTATCAAACATATAGGTGCAGCTATATACAGAGTATCTGCAAAGATGTTACAGTTTCTCTTTTCAAACCTTTTAGTCTCCTTATTCACTCACTTCCTTACTTGTACCAATTTGTCTTCCCTGGCTTTCTCTCCATTATTATAATTATGCCATAAGCCCACTTTTCTCTAATTTTGTATTGCAGTTCCTGTTTGTATTATACTAATTTACTTTTAATTTCACTATAAACTGGATAAAATGTCTTTAACTGTTAAATCATTGTCATATAACTTGCATTTATTCTTAAACAGTGTTTTCTTATTATGTTTAATCTGTTATAATTATTTAAACTGTATTTGTTTTTTGTTTTATTTTTAATGACTGTATATTTATTATTCTTAAAATGCTTTGCAATACTTTGGATAATTTCTCCCCAGGCCTCCAGTGAAAATGGGCTCCTATCCAGCTGGACTTTCCCGGTAATCAAATGTCAATAAATAAATAAATAAATAAATAAAATAACTAAAACACCCCTTTTTGACAGTGATCTAGCCCAGTAAAACTCATCCTCCTCATATCCATCATAATACTACCACCCGTCCTCCTCATATCCATCATCGATATCCATCATAGTACTACCACCTGTCCTCCTCATATGCATCATAGTATTACCACTCGTCCTCCTCATATCCATCATAGTACTACCACCTGTCCTCCTCATATCCATCATAGTGCTACCACCCATCCTCCTCATATCCATCATAGTACTACCACCTGTCCTCCTCATATCCATCATAGTATTACCACCTGTCCTCCTCATATC
The DNA here is from genome assembly GCF_019279795.1 of Protopterus annectens. NCBI lineage: Eukaryota > Metazoa > Chordata > Ceratodontiformes > Protopteridae > Protopterus > Protopterus annectens. The sequence continues at coordinate 966,271,738 of NC_056748.1, forward strand.
CATCATAGTACTACCACCCGTCCTCCTCATATCCATCATCGATATCCATCATAGTACTACCACCTGTCCTCCTCATATGCATCATAGTATTACCACTCGTCCTCCTCATATCCATCATAGTACTACCACCTGTCCTCCTCATATCCATCATAGTATTACCACACATCCTCCTCTTAGCCATCATATTACTACCACCCTTCCTCCTCATATCCATCATAGTATTGATATATGTTCATAGCTAGGTACTAGGCCCTAGGGCCTATATAAGCCTAGCCAAAAAGGTAACCTGGCTTTTGTCACCCAAGAAAATTACTTTCTTGTGCCCCTGTTGAGCAGAACCACAGGACCCGTCCTCCTCATATCCATCATAGTACTACCAAATAGGAGTGTCCAGTAAATAAGAACAGAAATCAGGTAGTATGTCAACTCAGGTACAATACTATACTAATATATATATATAGTAGATATAGGAAAACAACTTCTCAGAACATAATTAGCAAAAAAAAAAAAAAAAGAAAAATGTTCATCTTTGTGAGACATAAGGTTTAAGGATATGGAAAGCTAAAAGAAAAGTTGTAAAATGAAGAACATAAATAAGAGTTCACTCTGTCCATTAAAGTAATGACACTTTGACGACAAAATGTCCAATAAAATGTCAGCTGTCAGAACAGAAATCAAGCCACATTCTGTCTCATTAAGTGTCACAGTGTCTGGTTAAAATCCTTTAAATGTTTAGTAATTTTCATCATTTTCGGCTTGGGTGAGACAGCTTGTCAACTGTCAACGTGATTCTTTAAAGTCATGGCCTACTCTGTAATGGAAGGGTGTTGTTTTAGAGCAGAAATTGATTATTTGCTCTAGAGTGCATTGAATGGTAGAATATTTGGAACATAGCTAGCTAGGACACGACAGTACTGATATTCTGTCTTCAGGGTCAGACACAACGTTGGCAGGCCTGAAGAAGAGCGGGCACTAATAATTTGTAAGTACACACAGGAATCTGAAATCCCATCCCACAATCTGGACAATTGAAGGACCCGTCCAGGCTTCTCTTAGGAAAGCCAGCTTTTCGTGTCATGGAAGGCTTAAATATTACAGCTGCAGGCTTTTGATTAGGACTAGATGAGTTTTCAATGAAGGTGCAGTGGAACATTTTAAGAGGTATGAAGAAGAAAACATCTGGAAAGGACTGGAATAAATGAGGTTTCTTCACAAAGCTGATGTGTTTAATGTCTGTAATGGAGTGAGCAGCTTGGCAATCCAGAACTACCTTGGAGCACAATCACTCCTCTTCCATGTTCAGTGCACTCAACTGAGGTGGTTTGGGAACCTTGGTAGAATCTCTTCACAGTGCCTTCCAATGAAAGTGTGACAGGCATAGCCCCCCTTAGAGGAGCCCTCAGGATATGCCTAGGATCTTGTCAGAACACCACTGAATCCCACAGAATGAGCTGGAGATTATAGTTCAGGATAAGGATGGATTTTCAAACCTGATCAACTTGCTATCACTATGACTGTCACAATAAAAGCAGGTTAGATATTTAAGTTCAGGAAATGGATGCTTTCTTTTTTCCTGCACATTATTTTAAATATGTGTAGTTCCCATGTATTTGTACAGTAGTATACTGACTTTTTTAAGTAATAGCTATACTCATGTTATAATCTAAATTTCTTATGGAGTAAACTATGGAAGATTTTTGTTGACCTCCTTTGAAGTACTTCGGTGTGATAAATATCATTGCAGAAACAATGTCTACAAAACTTCAGAGATTTCTGTAAATGTCACCTGTTTAGCTGCTGATGTAATGAAGTAAATTATTGTTTTATGTGGTGATATTTTGAATAGGATAGACAGCACAACCTCATATTGCTGGACTCATACTCAGCTCGGTTCAACATAGACTTATTGTGTGGCTGGTCATCAAGCCAGGTGAGCAACAAACTAAAAATGCACTTCTCACTTCTTGGTAGTCCACTCAAAGTCATTTTAAATAACTACTTAATTTAACAATCAATGTTTTGATGACTTTGCCACAGTGTGGGCCTTTGCCCATGTGACCACTAGCCCAAAAACATCAATCTGTAGTATAAAGCAGTTGATGAAAAGATTCAAGAAGGATGTGACAGAATTGTTCCTCATGCTCCTTAATCTACAAAATATTCCAAAAGTCCAATGCGTTTGACTGATGTCAAGATGGACATGCTCCACCCTCATTAATAGTAAGAAATTAATAGTGACAACTAAAAAGACCAACAGTCTTATTAAGGGACAGGTGATGAAGAAGCATTATACTCAGAAGGTGAGTAATGGCAATTGTGTTAAACCAGTTGTTTGCTATTACAGGTAGAAGTGAAAGAAGCAGAACTTGCAATGTCATAATTGCATGGGAATCATGAAGGACAGCTAAATGCAACTAAGATTTTAGCAATTCAGAAAGAAATGAGTACAGATGAAATCATAGACCTGTTCTACCACCTCAGGAGGCCAACCCTGGTGTTTCCAGCTTCTAGGTCACTCCAATCACAGCTGATCAAAGTATACAAGGTAGACAGACAGCCTACTTAACATGACATTGAAGGTCAGGTTACCACTGGGAAGCACCACAATCTTTTAAATGATGCTCAGCCTATACTGGAGTCAGATGAAAACTTGTATGTGATGTGAACAGGAAGGGTTTGTAAACTATATCACAAATATATTCAGTAAGTTGCTCTCAGAGGGAAATTGTTTATGACACCATGCTTTCATTTATAGTTTTGTTTTTCCAAATAGTAGAACTGTACTTCTCAGCTCAATAATGTATGAGGCATTGTGTTTAGAACAAAGCTAGGTAAGGAATATGTTTATGTACTGACTTAGGCTCTTGTGCTACTGTAGACTCAGCCTGCTTCTGTAGATTTTTTCTTTGGACGATGTGCATATTTAAGTGTGTTAATATTCACATCTCAGCATCTGTATCATAGGGGGTTCTATGCAGCCTGTTAAACAGAATGCTTATGTTTTACTTTGTTTTGGCAACTGTTACGCCTGTTTTGACTTTATTCATTGCATGTCTTGAATCTTTCAACAGGAAACTATGTGGCATGTAGATGTCCTATAGATCGTTTGTGACTTTGGCCATAACAGCTTTTCAAGCATCTCTTTTCTGTCATATGATTGCCACAATGCATAAGAATTCATAATTTGGTAACAAACTGTTTGGTGAACTTAGTGGTCTTCTTTAACCCCCTCCCCCACATACATACTACTACCATGAACAGGATTGCAACTTGCTTGAGCAAAACACATATTAGTTAAACTGCTTGATTATTTTGTACAACTACTGTTGTGTGTGACAGAAAACATTCCAAACTGATGTGCAATATAAAGCCATGACTGAGAAAAGATACAAATATGGTAAGCTATTCAAAGACGAAAAGTTTTCGAGGACTAGTACTATTAACTGCATAAATGGTTAGTGCAATGCAAAAACAGCCTGCATTTTCTGTTGGAGTAAAGCAACATATCTGCATATCAGTACAAGTGGATTGGTCTTCTTTCAGTGACTTACAATCACTGACAATGTTAGGTAACATTCTGCCAAGGAGTTCAGCCCGGATGTATGTGTTTGGAATAATTTGTTTTTAAAAGGATTTAGTCAGTTTTACACAACAGACACAAGTCTAGTAAATAGTTGTACAAGTGTTAAAGTAAGATTCACATTTTGCAAATATATTATTAAGACAAAAGGCATTGTTACTTCTCTCTCTTACATTTTCCTTTTAGTGCTGTAGAAATGAATGAATTGTATATTCTTGTAAAGCAAAGATATTTAATGTAAGTCTCAAAGAAGACATAGTCAAGGGTAAATAGGATGACTTTTATTTAATGTTTTGATATACAAGACATTCAGAATAATGTTGACAAGTTAAGGTGGAACAGTTTTAATACTATGTCTGTGGGGGCAACTACATAATTTGATATAGATGCACTAGTTGCTTTATTTATAAATATGGCTAAGAAGATACTGAATTACTTCTCTTAATAATAGATTAAGCAAGAGTGTAAAAGGTCTTGAAAGCATGAAGTAGATGCAAGAGAAGTCAGGTAAGGATTAGAAGGCAGGAAAATTCAAGTGTAACCTGAGTGTAAGAACTTTGCTTTAAGTATGTGTAATATAAATCTAGAGAGGATCAGAAGAATGAAGAATGTCAGCAATATAATCCTGAGAACATATCAACAAGAAATCTGGACAGAAAGCATGTGTCAAGCATTGTTCAACTGACATCAGAGTCAAAGCATGCATGCATCTTTGTGTTATGTAATATAATGATCCAAGACAAAACTGAGGCATAGAATTACAGAGTGGCATTTATAGAGAGCCTGGTTATAAGTAATTTCAAAAGACGCAAGTCCCAAAGATTTTCAAGATTTAAATGACATATCTTTTAATATATGCTTAGGTAACAAAAATGCTTGCATTGCATTACATATTGGTCATGTTTTGAGCTGCAGCTAGTTAGAAAGTGTCTTAAAAGGCAATAGCGCAGCATACAGAGTTTATGGTGTATGGTATGAGGGAATTTTTAAAATGTCCGTATTGTTGTTAATTTAGTTATGCCAGTTAAGATCAGATAAGGAAACTGCGTCATATTTATACTTGTCTAAAGAGATGTAGAACTTGTGGTGAGAATTGAAACACTTCCTGGAGAAACTTGCAATTTGAGTACAGCACCATATATGTTCTCCCCGTACAACTTTTCCATTACGATATAGTATATCAAAATAAAGTGGATATTTAGAATGAAAATTTCCTCAAAATAATGAACTTTGCATTGTTTTTTTTCTTAGCAGTTTGTCAATATTTGGGAAACAGAAAGCATGCTTGAAGGTATTTCACAAGAAATTAATCAGAATTTCAGTCCCCAGTAACGATGATTCATTAATACAGCATTTTTGTCATTCACAAAGTGTTTGCTTTCTGCAAAGGTGTGGTTACTGTTACTTAGTGATTTCATTTCCTTAAAGGTATCAGTTTTGACTCTGGCTCACTAAATAAGGAATTTCCTCCAGTATAAGATGCGTGACAAATATTAGCAAAGTAAGACAAATAGGTCATAGCACAGTCAGACTTTCCAAGTAAACAATGCCAGTATACAAATAGTTTACCTAAGGCAGGTTTCCATGCCTGTATAAGACAATGTGCACTTAACTTCAATAACAACTTAAGGCATCAGTTCCATAAAAGATCTAAACACCATACTGCACCCTTCTTTGCCAACTGTTGCTAACCATGTTTTCATTGTGGATTATTTTTCTCTCATCTGATGTTTGTCTCATGGCTGCAAAAACATCAGTTAGCCACAAAGACTGGCTATGAAAACATGAGTTAGACACAAAGATTAATCTAGCTCAAGAGCTGAAATAAGACCTGTTTAATTCTAAATTTGACTAAGTAAAAAAATATATGGATATACACATACACACACACACACACACACACACACACACACACACACACACACACACACACACACACACGCACATACAAAGACATATACACATATATATATATATACACACACACACACACACACACACACACACACACACACACACACACACACATATATATGTGTGTGTGTGTGTGTGTGTGTGTGTGTGTATATATATATATATATATATATATATATATATATATATATATATATATATATATATATATATATATATATATATATATATATATATATATATATATATATATATATATAGTTCTAGTGGTGGTAACAATATGTTCGGTAGTCTTGGCTATCCATTAACCCAGCCTACCAGGTCAGAAAACTCGCTTGAATGTGGTGCCAAAATGAATAATCATTTAGCAACAGGATGAAAGAACAATTCCTTTAATTTTGATAAGAAAGGTATAACTCAGAGTGTGGCAGCTCATCCTATTTCATTGACTCAGAGATTAAAGGACTTTGAAAAGACTTTGTTGTCCTACAAGAAATTGGAGTTGGAAAATAGTTATTTACAAAGAAACATAGTGCTTCAACAAGTTCCGAAGGGGTTACGTTTATGGAAGTACCTTAATGGAGCAGAGACCAATGCTGATTTCATTAAGGACTTGCATCGGGTATTTGATCAGGTGGGAATGGAAGTAATAAAATTAATGATCAAATACAATAATCAGAGACTGGATTTGTTTTAAGGTTTCTGGATGAGCAGAATACTCTTATACAGGAGGATTTAATGTTCGAACATTATAAAACAAAGAATATGTTTTCTAATGTAGATAATATATGTAAAAATATTTTTTCTTGGAAAATGAATAAATTAAAGAGGTACACTGATGAATATGCAAAGGAGAAGGTGTATCCACAGCCAGTTGATCACCCAGGAAATGGTACGTCTTCAACCAATCAGAAAGAAGCAAGAGCTTATTACTCTGAACAATTGGAATCCCCTTTAGTGTACACCATGAGGCATTTGGAGAGGCTCAAAAACGAGGAGCAGCAATTTCAAAAGCATTCGGAGAACAAATGTAAGGAATATATAGAGCAGGGAGCCAGACCGAAGAATCGCAACAATGGGCAATATCAGTGGAAGAAATGACTGATATTGGAACTGAAATATGTAATTAAGTAAGTGTATTTAATGGAACTAATGACTGGGAACTGAACTGTTGTGACTCAGAATATTGTACAAGATCATGGGGACTTGTTCAACGAATATGCTTTAAATAATGAGATTGGGGACAGAGTAATGAATGATTATGATGTAATAATTGATTGCATTGAAAATGGGAGTACGGGGCATGAAAGTTTTGTACCTGATGTTATTTTAAACAGTGTTGGCGATTTTAAAGTGTATAATTATTCAAGCAAAATAATACAAAAGGCACATGCAGATGTACTGGCAAAGGGATTTACATTTGTGCCAACTAGAAGGGGGAATGTGGCAGAGCTGCTAATTGATTTAAAACTGTATACACAGAAATTGAATTTTTGCTTATGGCATGCTAGTAGTTTATCCAACAATTATGTGGAAGATACTGTGTTAAAAAAAAACAAGTGTTTTTAATCCTTCTACACATGTCATGATCAGTATGTTTGAAAGGGCATGTGAGCTGGATTTTAGGGAAACCGTAAAAACAACTTGTCATATTAAAAAAGGTAATCTTACTTGTGAGGAAAAAAGGTTAATATTTGATATATCTACAGATAGAAATATACATGTCATGAAACCTGATAAGGGTAATGGGATTGTTATAGTGGACAAAGCAGATTATTCTAACAACATGAATGTATTATTAATGGCTGGTACATATCAAGAAAGTTCATGGAATGAAATAATTATTTCATATAAAAAGATGGATATGTTGCTAGATGACATGTTATATTAGGAACAGACTAATATTGTTGACCACACATACATGAAAAATGAACATCCAGTTGTATCTAATATTTTCAGAATCCCTAAAATACATAAGGGATCAAATATCCCTTCATGTAGGCCTATTGTCAATGGGAAAAGAGTGAAAACATGTTTTATTGCAAAATATTTGGTTAGTCATATGAAAAAAGGTTTGAGGTCCTTTCAATATATATATATGTAAGGACTCTTGGCAATTTTTGGCTAACTTGAATCAGATAGAATATTCAGAATGTATGATGCTGGTCACAATAGATGTATGCAATTTATTCTCAGTCATATCACAAGAAGAAGGATTGGTATGGTTATAGAAATAATGTTTTGCTTCTGGAGAATATGACCAGGACCAAATTTATGTAATGGTGACCTTAATGGAAAAAGTTCTGAAAAATAATTATATATTTTTCGATGGCCAATATTATAAACAAGTAACAGGAGTGGCCATGGGGGCTGCATGCACCCCCATATTTGCAAATAACGTAATGTCCTTTTGGGAAATTGAATATATTTTTATAAGTATTTACAAAAATAGTATAAAATACTTTACAAGATACCTGGATGATATGTTTTTGATATGGACTGGTACTGTAGAAAAATTGGAAGAATTTTTAAGATACATAAATGGGACAGTGTAATTTTTCAAGTTCACCCATGAGTGGACAAGGAAAATAAAAAATTGGTATCTAAGATATATAGAAAGCCAACTTTTTCAAATTCATATCTGGATTATACCAGTTGGCACCCCTCTCTTCAAAAGAGATCAATAGTAAAAGGGCAGTTAGTCAGAGCAGCAAAGATGGTGACATTTGAGAATGAGTTTTTAGAAGAAGTAAATAATATTTTGAATATGTTTAAATGGAGAGGTTACCCAAGGGGGTTGCTAAATAATATAAAGAAAGTGGTGCAAAAAAGAAAAGAAGGGGTTTATCAACCCATTTTGGGACTTGGAAGTAATAGCAAAGGGGTACCCATAGACAATTGGGAAAAAGTTGACAGAGGCCTTAGTTTTATTTTGACATATAATAAATATTCTGCTAGGTTATATGAAATTATTAAAAGAATTTGAATTTATTATGTATGGATAAAAATGTGGTTGAAAAACTGGGGGAAGAACCCAACTCTAATAACTGACATTGATTGACTGACTATAATCCTTGGTGATTTACCAAAGCGTCTAGCAGTTGGTATACAGGATTAAGGTCTTTGCCTTCTGTAGCCAAGGTATAGGATTTGAGCCTGAGCAAGTCACTTAATTAACTGAACTGCCCTCTCTTACTAGGACATCATGCACACACACACACACACACACACACACACACACACACACACACACACACACACACACACACACACACACACCAAAGAAAATCAGTGTGTTGCACTTTCTGATTGTTCATGCCTACAAGTTCAATACTGAAGTTCCCAGCTGTGAAATCAAATTGTTCTATAGGACAGGCGGATGCAAAGTTAAGAATTTTTTTTTTATTCTTACCAGCAATAAAGCAGGAAAACTTTAAAATAATGTTGTGGCCAGCCCACCCGACAACACTGGACCCTAGGCAGCTGCCTAGGCCACCTATGCTAGATTTGGCCCTGCTGGCATTCTTGCTTTAAATGCATCAACAACACTTACCTTCATTGTCAAATAGTTATAATTAAGTTTCCAGAATGTAGCCATACATTTTTCATGTGTATTCTGTACTCGTGACCTTATCCTCATGTTCTCTTTCCATCCTCTGCTCCTAGCCCAAGAATGTAGTGGTGCAGCAGTGAATGTTGTCACCTCCCAGTAAGAGACACTTCAGTTCGATTCTTGGCTGGGGTGCCATCTGTGTGGAGACTACATATCCTTCCTACATTGACGTGGGTTTCCTCCCACATTCTAAAGACATACATCAGGAGGGTGGTTCTGCTGAAAATATTGATTGGTATATAAAGTCTTACAGCCTTCTTTTGAATTACACCTGACTTATTTGAAAGTGAAAACTGTCTCAGCTCTCATTTCATGTTCCTTACACCCTACGAGGGCAGGTTCAGTCGTATGGGGAAGGATCGTATTGATTTTGATTTTCTGGCATGGATCCAACTGTGTCAGGAAATTATTTGTTATTAAATGTCTATGACTTTATAGCTCTAGCCTGTTTTGTCATCTTACTTTTTACAAGATACTGTTGCAAACTGTAGAATTTGTAGAGGACATACCATCAGCATAGACTCGCATTTGGATACAGCCTGCTGAATAATAATGTTTTGTTGACACACTCTATTGTGCTGCTCGATTAAGAAAGAAATAAAACTTTTTTTTCTCGTGGAAGTGGTAGACATTTGAAAATCTCATGATAGTATACCGCCTTTACAGTAATATAGATTGAACTTGATAGGTGTTAACTGTATATATATTTTTTAAGCTACAGCTTCCTGTTTTGCTAACAGAGTAGATTTTGTTCATGTGGTGTATGATAGCTGGACACTTCTTGGATGGTTGATTTTAAAATGCTTCAAAGGATACATTCTAGCTTAATTATGCACTGTATCAGACTTTCCTGACTGTGAAACTGATAGTGAAAACAAAGTATCATCTGTTTCGCTCAGACTATTGATAGAAGGGGATTAATTATTGGTCAGACTAACTCAAAATACTTAGCTCGCTCTGTCTGCTTTGCTTTACTAGATCACCACCTCTCTACTAATTTTTTCAAGTAGCAATGGTTTACAAGGCAGAGAAATGGAGTGTTTTTATACTATGGCAAGGAATAACAGCTGTTAATGCCAGAAACAATGTAATTTAAAAGAAGATGATCTTGCTTCCACCCAAGCAGGGGAAAGAGTAAGGAACCCTGCCCCTGCATCAAACCTGCAACTGCTCAAAATCTACATGTATTCTGTTTTCAGTTTAACTATGCTAGGTTGCTTTAGAAAATCAACCATAATGTCACTTGTCTTGGTTTACATTTGAAGATGAACAGGCAGGGTAGTTAATGCCTTATTACACAGAAACACATCAGGATGGATAGCAGCAGTACAAAATATAAAACTGATTAACTGATAAACTGCACAGACATGCATGCTTACATCTTAACAGCTTACTACAAAATGGCAGTCAGGCCGGTGCGTGCTCAGTATTTATACACTTGTGCAAGCTCATGGAAAGCTTCTTAAAGGTATGCATACATACGGATCTACACATAACTTGCTCTTTGCTGTAGTGCACTGTTCCCAATGCCCCACACAGTCTCATACACTAACCTCTTTACTCATGGGCTTATTTTATTGATTTCTCATGTCCATGTTGCAAATCTTAGGTAAAGTTAAGGGGAGAAAAATGTACATTGTAAAACCATAAACATTAAAGAACATACCGAGTTGTGTGATTTTAGAATTCTGCAATGCAACTTAGTTTTGTTGTCAAATAGCTATAAGTGGGTTGCCGAGTTGCAGCCTGCTTGGCTGCACTTTGCTCTTCTACCCTACTCCTATCCCACACACTTTCTGTAACGTTTCCTTTAAAACCATCATAACAACATACTAACATTGTCTGGCCAATTCCAGTAGGCAATCCTACTAAACACCTCTCCTTATCTTAATACACAGCTGCAACTCACTCAAACCAGACACTGGACTCATCCATCCTGTGATACAGTAAAATCCTTTTGCTTGCCTTTGTAAAATCGACATATTTGTACTCTATTGTTCCCCTTGCATTTAGCAATTTATCGCTCTCCATAGCCCCATACATATGAAACATAACATTCTGCCCACCTGTACTTCCATTTTTACATTTACATTCTGCTTATTACTAATTCTTAACACTGCGGATGACTTCTGTAGCAAGGCAAACTATCAAAGCTATATCCTTAAACTTCTCTACACTGTCATCTTTCTCGTACAAAATTCGCCCATCCTTTTGCTAAGAAAACAATATCTAACCCAATTAAACTACTGTTCTCTCACCTAAACAAATTGTTTATGCAAAACCATCCAACTCATTTACATAATAGTTCTATACACACTGAGCAGAGTGGATAAGTTGTTGACCGCAGCTGTTAGCTGAGATATATAAGTATCCTGTTTTTTTTTCGATTATTTATACAGATTATTGTTTTTAACAATTAATATATAGCACTTTTATTGTCTGCTTTTTAGTCTTCGAGTGTATTTTATTGCTATTAACTAATCTGCACAAGTAACTGATTTGTCTGCAGTTAAAAGCATTCTGTATCTTTACAAATCTTTATTAGTTTGTGCTTTCTCTAGTGCTACTGTCTGTAGGTTATTGTTTCTAGCAGAAGCCTCTTTAACTTTGCTAGAAGAACTGGGCTGGTTCTTTTGTGTTCTTGTAAAAAAAAAGTTGTTTTTCTGGTATTTAAGCCCTAACTTTGATAGGGTTTCTGTCTATACACACTGAGCAGAGTGGATAAGTTGTTGACCACAGCTGTTAGCTGAGATATATAAGTATCCTGTTTTTTTTCGATTATTTATACAGATTATTGTTTTTAACAATTAATATATAGCACTTTTATTGTCTGCTTTTTAGTCTTCGAGTGTATTTTATTGCTATTAACTAATCTGCACAAGTAACTGATTTGTCTGCAGTTAAAAGCATTCTGTATCTTTACAAATCATTATCTGTTTGTGCAGTGGTGGCTGGTGACTTCAAATCAAAGGGGGGCTGCAGGAGACAGCTGAATGGGTGGGGTCAATTGGAATGGGTGTGGCCAGCTAGAAAGAGGAGGGGCTATGTTCAAAACCACAAAAACTAAATATACTGCCCTGGGTGCCATACCGTCATTATGAGAGTCCAATCAAGACAAAATGAAGTGTAGAAGAATAAAAATATTTCAATGCATTGGCTGCATGACAGCTTAATATCTAGATGGAAACAAAGAAGTTTGTGAGGCATGAAAAAATAAATTACTTTTTTTTTAAATACATTAATGGAATGCCAGTCAAAATCAAGTATAAGAAAAACAAGCAGCACTCAACTCAAACCACTTCTTGCACTGCAGTTCTAATTATAATTTATATTCAGCTTTATTAAAGTACCAAGTAACATGCTGAAAGTAAAAATCTCTGATGCCCCCAGTTGTAAAAATGTTCCTTATCCAAAAAAAGACCTGCTGCCTGACATCCACTTGTTTCATGGGGAAAACATGATCAAAGTAAAAAATGAAAAGCAAACAAGAAATAAGCTCAAGATACATTACTTAAAAGGATTACTGTACAGGTTATGGACCACACGATTGGCATTCTGTTTACGGGTAAAGCCTGCAGAGATGACTGGAAGTCTCCAAGTGTAATGAGACTCTTAAAATAATGTAATCCTGTTCTTTATTACAAATACTGGCATATGCATTTCAATACCCAAGGCTTATACATTATCTAGTTAAGTATTCTCCACATGGCAACAGAAAGGCTTTCAATGTTGGCAATTCTTTAACAGTATGCTTATTAAAGCTTACTTGCATCTTGCAATCTCAGCCAAGCTTACCTGATGGTCATTAAAGTATTGCTACTTAAACACAGAGCAACAGGCACTTTGAGTAATAAGCATAAATCAATAGTACAAAAATATGACAGAAACCAGACCATTCTGTAAAAATCAAGGACAGATGAAAAGCCACTCTAGTACTTGTGTCTACCTTGGATGGGGGGGATACTCTGCACATTTACACTGCATAACTACTCCTTGCCTTGCTTCGACACATCCAGAGTCACTACATGGGGGAGTGGGGTGCAACAAGTATGTCACAGTTTGAAATGTCTCTGGCTGACTTGTGATGGCCCTGACACATTTGTCATACCTCCCAACCTCAGAGCAAGAATTCTAGACAAAGCCATACATAGAAGTGGGACAAAGGCCCAAAAATAAGGAAAAATTTTAAAATATTGCTTTTATAAACTTAGAGATAATAGAGGTCTTGCATTAGTATGAATTTTCTGAATGGTATGAAATCTGAAACTCAAATGTCTATCATTATTTTCTAACTTCAGTCTTTAATGATTTGTCACTAATTTGCCAAAAAAAACACAATTTTATGAAAAATGCACCAAAAATGTGATGTAAAAATATAAAATAGCAACACAATACAGCTGGGAACCTGTCAAAGAAGGGGCACGTTAATATTAGTACCACTAACTTGAGCAGCTGACAAAATAAAAGAATCTACATGCATTTCTGAAATAAAAGTAATCTAACGGATTATTACAGTTATTTCTTAATTATAAACCCTCCATGTTTTCTTCCAAAATTGCTATTTTGCGGAGGGATCATTAGGGAAGAGCAACATTTTGAGCCAAAATCAGGGACAGTTGAGAGGTTTGGCTATGCCTAATTCTATAAAGCAATTTATTTGCATGTACCTCTCAACCTGTTAATGCAATAAATCAGGACAAGGCCAAATATATTGGGGGAACATATAAACAGTACTAAAAATTGCTCTTGTATAAACTGAGACAGTTGATAGAACAGGTCTTACTTTAGCATGCATTTTTCTGAAGGTTATGAAGTCTGAAACTCAGTGTGTCATTAGTGACTTAATTCCTAAATGATTTGCCAGAAAACCACAAATTTTATGAGGAGTGAACCAAAAATAAGAAGCAAAAAATCTATTCATTCTTTGAAAATCTGGACAGTTGGGAGGTATGGTTCAGCTGGGGCTGCCTAAGTTTGCTGCCCTTCCCCCACACAAAACCATGATCGAATGGAGCCTCCCCCTGCAGCCATTCCAATGATCCATTACTTGGCTGTTTCACTCGATTTACCATAAACACTAATGTGCATACTGATTTACTTCTATGATGATTTGAACTTCATTTTGAAAGTTTTATTTTGCATTTTACAGCACAGACACTAAGACATCTGCCAAACAAACTTGGCATTAAAACTTCTCTCTCACATTCATTGAAACAACATTGAAACCCACATTCAAAGAAAATACATTTTACCCATGGCAGATAAAGATTAATTCTGGGCTGTTTTCAAATCATAGGCCCCTTGCATATGAAACATACATGTGCTCTTTGATACACCTTCCTATTGCTTTAAACATTTTTCCAGTAAACAATGAAACAAAACGCATGCACCAATGACAAAACTGCCCAGTTCAGAACATTTCCATCATAAAAGTCTACTCAAACTTCTACAGTCCACTATTATCAGTAAATATGCACAATTCTACAGTCCACCATTATCAGTAAATATGCACAATCTCTAAAGTAGTAAAAAAGTCATCTAAATAATTCCACGTTAAATAAATCTGTAATGAAGAGGTTGCTGCTAGCAATCACCTTTATATTTCATGGTTTCATCGAAAAATAAAGTGTCTGATGCCCCTGAGGAATAAATTGCCTAAATTACATTAAAAATAAGTTAGTAACATTGCAATAGGAAATGGATGGCAAACTGATAACAGGCTCATAGTATCTTAACTTTCAGTATGGCAGCATTCACCCCTTATGGGAGTAGAACCAACAATCTTCTGCATCAAAAGCAAGTACACAACTTGTCATGCTATTAGCAATGTGAGCTGACTTAGCATAATCAGCACTAAACTTCTCTTCCCCTGCAGCTCTCAGCTCCTTGTAAAATCTACTCAATACTCAACTGCATCTCAACTTCGCAGCACAAGAAATCTGGAAAAAGCCAAATTTATTGGGGTGGGTCAAAAGGACAAAAACCAGGGACACATTAAACATTGCTTGTATAATCTTGGAAAGCTGCTAGAATAAAATGCTGTCTTACCACCATACATTTTACTGCCAAGGTCCCTGTGCAAAAGAGTCAGAACAACATACCACTATGCCAAATCACCTGCTTTGTGAAAGAAAAATGCTGTGTTACCACCGTACATTTTACTGCCAAGGTCCCTGTGCAAAAAAGCCAGAACAACATACCACTATGTCAAATCTCCTGCTTTGTGAAAGAAAAATGCTGTGTTACCACTGTACATTTTACTGCCAAGGTCCCTGTGCAAAAAAGCCAGAACAACATACCACTATGCCAAATCACCTGCTTTGTGAAAGAAAAATGGTGTGTTACCAAAATAAGTGTGAATGGCTAAGCCTGCCTACCAGTCATGAGTGAGTTTTCTTTTTTTTTAATCACTTACAGTAAAAAGATTGTCAGCCACATAAAAGAAAAATCACTGTTGCTTAGCAAGGAAAAGTAAATTTTTGGCAGCTACATTTGTCTGTTGTCTGTTACAAGAGACATGATGAAAATAAGATGTGCATAAGAACATATCTGCTACTACTGTAAAGTAGTTTCTTGAGAATCTATCCAGTCACTTACTGAGTTCAAAACAAATTAGGGCACATCACTTAATTGCAGTTATTTTTTTACTTGCAGCTCCAAAAGAGAAGCTGTATGAAAGTACTTTGCGATTTTTTAAACATGGCTACTTTTGCTATTATGCATGTCAAACTCACACCTCAATGCTTGACTTTTTGTTGCTAGTTTCACTTTTTGCTTTTCTCCTTCATATTGTCATGCCTAGTTAGTACTGCTATATTTTGTGTAATTCATTTTATTCGTCTAATTATGTATTCAGTAGCACAGCTAATTTGAAAACTGCTTCATCTGCATGAAAAGGCTGACAAATCAGATCATATTTAAATTTAATTTTTAGCTGTTTCTGGCTGTGTGCAATGGTTCTTCATTTTCCAAACCAAGCATTAAAAGATACCATAAACAGTAGTTTTGACTTTCTTAATCTGTTCCACACACTCAACTATCAGTATACCAGCTAAAACCTGCCAGCAAAAAGTATAAAAAATGAAACAAACACATGCGCGCGCGCGCACGCACACACACACACACACACACACACACACACACACACACACACACACACACACACCTTTTACATCCAAATCCCTGTCAACCACACACTTACCTGTAGTAAACCACAATAAATCCCTGTCCGCAAACCACCACCATAAATCCTATGAAAACGTGCGCAAATCCAACCCTGCCCGTTGCGAGATCTGACTGCAGCAAATTCCAATCCAGACCCTGCCCGTCGCAAGATCCTTCCCCCGACGAGACTGCAGCAAACTCCTGACTGCTGATGTTGCACTCAGACCCCGACGTGTTTTCCCAGCGAGTTCCAGGACAGTCTATGCAGTTTAAAACTGCATAGACTTCTGGGAGCTCTGTTCTTCATGTTTCCCAGTCAGGACTGCTGCTGAGACAATCTGCACATGCTCCAGACTGTCTCAGCAGCAGTCCGGACTAGTGCGCATGCGTGAAGTCCGCGATTTTTAAAATTTTTTTTTCTTTTTATTTCTTTATTTTTCTTTATTTTATAGTTGAGGGGGCTGCAGTCCAGCAGTCCAATAGCAAGGGCCGCCCCTGTGTTTGTACTTTCTCTAGTGCTACTGTCTGTAGGCTATTGTTTCTAGCTGAAGCCTCTTTAACTTTGCTAGATTGTGTTAATAGTCTGCTGAGTGGGGGCTGGTTCTTTTGTGTTCTTGTAAAAAAAATGTTGTTCTTCTGGTATTTAAGCCCTAACTTTGATAGGGTTTCTGTCTATACACACTGAGCAGAGTGGATAAGTTGTTGACCGCAGCTGTTAGCTGAGATATATAAGTATCCTATTTTTTTCGATTATTTATACAGATTATTGTTTTTAACAATTAATATATAGCACTTTTATTGTCTGCTTTTTAGTCTTCGAGTGTATTTTATTGCTATTAACTAATCTGCACAAGTAACTGATTTGTCTGCAGTTAAAAGCATTCTGTATCTTTACAAATCTTTATCTGCTTGTGCTTTCTCTAGAGCTACTGTCTGTAGGCTATTGTTTCTAGCTGAAACCTCTTTAACTTTGCTAGATTGTGTTAATAGTCTGCTGAGTGCGGGCTGGTTCTTTTGTGTTCTTGTAAAAAAAAAAGTTGTTCTTCTGGTATTTAAGCCCTAACTTTGATAGGGTTTCTGTCTATACACACTGAGCAGAGTGGATAAGTTGTTGACCGCAGCTGTTAGCTGAGATATATAAGTATCCTGTTTTTTTCGATTATTTATACAGATTATTGTTTTTAACAATTAATATATAGCACTTTTATTGTCTGCTTTTTAGTCTTCGAGTGTATTTTATTGCTATTAACTAATCTGCACAAGTAACTGATTTGTCTGCAGTTAAAACATTCTGTATCTTTACAAATCTTTATCTGTTTGTGCTTTCTCTAGTGCTACTGTCTGTAGGCTATTGTTTCTAGCTGAAGCCTCTTTAACTTTGCTAGGTTGTGTTAATAGTCTGCTGAGTGGGGGGTGGTTCTTTTGTGTTCTTGTAAAAAAAAAGTTGTTCTTCTGGTATTTAAGCCCTAACTTTGATAGGGTTTCTGTCTATACACACTGAGCAGAGTGGATAAGTTGTTGACCGCAGCTGTTAGCTGAGATATATAAGTATCCTGTTTTTTTTTATTATTTATATAGATTATTGTTTTTAACAATTAATATATAGCACTTTTATTGTCTGCTTTTTAGTCTTCGAGTGTATTTTATTGTTATTAACTAATCTGCACAAGTAACTGATTTGCCTGTAGTTAAAAGCATTCTGTATCTTTACATATCTTTACCTGTTTGTGCTTTCTCTAGTGCTACTGTCTGTAGGCATACTTGGTGGCATTGCAGTTGCCCACCCCTACTGTAAATCTGATCTGTGACACTCCTCCCAGTCTAGTGTCATTAGCTCATTGCCTTAATATTGCTACAACTCAAGTGCTCTACGTTGCACTGCATCTGAAGTGTTTGTGTGTTTTAGCTGCTTTTCTGTATATATAGACTTCTCTGTTTCTTTAACTAAATAAGCTCTGCAAAGTTGTTTTACTGCATTCCTGCCTGTATTCCTGAGTTTTTTGCACTTTTAAAGTTTGTTTTTGCTTAGTTTATCTGGTAGGCTACACACTCAAGTGCGCTAGCCGAATTAAAGCATTTACTGTGTTTCTGTACCTAATTTCTGCTACTTTTAAAAAAAAAATCCTTGTTTCCCGCCTTTACTGAACTAGAATAGCCCAGTCTTCAGGTATTGCTGATCTCTGGGCTGTGTCATAGTTCCTGTGTTGCCCATATCCTTATTTGGATAGGAGGAAGCTTCTTTGTTCACGAGTGAGAGTGGGGAGCTCTGAGCAGGCTGTCCCTTGAGGAGTGGTTCCAGCCCAGTGACCTGTAGCTTATTGGCCATTTTGGGCCATTTCCTATCTCTTTCTAACCCCCTGCTTTAAAGCCAGCTTTAGCACGCTTTTGCACTTGTAATTTAAAGTTTGTCCTGTTTGTTGCATTTAGCTGTTGAGGCTACACACTCAAGTGCGCTAGCCTGTGCTACATATTTATTGCATTTTTCTGCTGTTTGTTGCAAAAAAGAAAAAAAAAATTATCCTTGCTTCCCATCTTTCCTGACCTAGAGTAGTCCAAATACAGGCTTTGCTGTATTCTGGACTTTTGGAAAGTTCCTGTGTTGCCCATTTCCTTTCTTGGATAAAGGGAGGCTTCTTTGTTCACCAGTGGCAGTGGGGAGCTTGGAGCAGCCTATCTATCCCTGGAGGAGTGTTCCCAGCACAAGAATCTGGTAGTCTATTGGCTGTTTTGGGCCAATTTTTATCTCTTTCAAGTCTCCCTGTATAAAACCCACTTTGGCACGGTTTTTGCTCTTGTTACTACTCAGCCAAGCTCCTTGTGGTCCTGCAGAGTGGTGCTAGCAGCAGAGAGGCTAAAAGAGTGACTGCTAACCTGATAAAAGTGTTTGTTTTCCTGCTACTACCTGGGCGACTGTCCGATCTAGCTAAACTGCAAGTATTTCTGCTTCTTGAACTGTTTTAAACTGTTTAAAGTTGTTTTTGCACCTGCACTTTTAAAGTTCGTCCTGTTTGTTGCTTTTACCTGTTGAGGCTACACACTCAAGTGTGCTAGCCTGTGTTACATATTTATTGCATTTTCCTGCTGTTTGTTGCAAAAAAAAATAATTATCCTTGTTTCCCGTCTTTCCTGACCTAGAGTAGTCCAAATACAGGCTTTGCTGTATTCTGGACTTTTGGAAAGTTCCTGTGTTGCCCATTTCCTTTCTTGGATAAAGGGAGGCTTCTTTGTTCACCAGTGGCAGTGGGGAGCTTGGAACAGCCTATCTATCCCTGGAGGAGAATTCCCAGCACAAGAATCTGGTAGTCTATTGGCTGTTTTGGGCCAATTTCTAGCTCTTTCAAGTCCCCCTGTATAAAACCCGCTTTAGCGCGGCTTTGTGCAATTTTGCGCATAGCGCAGCATCGGGCAGCGCCGCTTAATTGGGTTTAAACCGTTCTCGGCTCCACAAAGTCTGCTCTTCACTTTTTCCCTTAGAACTGATCTAGTTCTCATAATAAACACCCTATTCCCATTCTAAAGCCTGGCACTTGCTCACTAAAGCAATTATATAAGTCAGCACTAAAAAATTAAAAGCACTACACCCTCACAAACTCCCCTTGAGTACTTTGTTCCCCATTGGCCCTTTTTTTCAATTATAAAGGAATTCCCAATACTATCCTAGCATGTCCAAAGGTCAGTTGTCAATCTTCTCTCCAGTCCAGCTGGTGAATCTGGGAATCTTGAGGCAATGTTACAACTGCCTCATGTACACAGACAACCCTCTCCTCCTCCCAACAAATTCCGACACATGTGAGAGATGCAACCATATAGCCAAACTGGAGGCTAAGCTCTCTCAACTCAGTACTGGCGTAACCAGTCAGGAGGAGAAGGAAACCACACTCACTACAATTCCAGTCTCACATAGACCTATCACGACAGCAAAAGAAACACATAAACACACAAAAACATACTCGGAGGCTCTAAATAAAAATCTGCCTAAGCAGCAGAGACCTCCAAAGCAGACACCCAAGCAACCGCTACCCCAAAACAAAACACGTGCAACACATAGCTCACAAAGCCAGTGTGCTGAACAGTCACAGCCCTTAAGGTTAAACAACACACCTGATACACTAGTGACTCTGTCATCAGGCACACTGACGTCCCACTCACTAGGCTGAACAAGGAGAAGGTCACGGTGAGCTGCCTGTCGGGCGTTAGGATCCGCCACATAACACAAGCACTCAGGTCACTCCAAGGCAAGTACAAATATGACTCAGTCATTGTCCATGCTGGTGTGAATGACCTGAGATGTACCTTCCTGGACTACATGAAAAGAGACATAGAGGAGCTCTCTGAGCATGTAGCCCAGGCCGGTATGACCCTGACCTTGAGTAGCATCTTACCCTCACCAAGAATGATGCCACAATATGAAGACAAGATGATCAATTTCAACAATTGGCTTAAGTATTGGTGTCATTCAAAGGAGATCCAATGCCTGTCTGCCTGGGATGACAGGCTCGACAAGCCATGATGCTTCGCTAGGGATGGCTTGCACCTGTCACCCCTGGGCTTTTGGATATTGGCAAAGGCTCTTGCCACCCCCATAGTGCCTTTTTTAGGCAAGGCTCAAAAGATAAACCTACCTCCATAGGTATCACAAGGGATAAGAAACTAAGAGTAGTGCTACTCAATGCCAGAAGTCTAAACCTCAAGATGCACTCACTCGAAACTCTCCTTAGCATGGAAAACATCGATATCTGTGCAGAAACACAAACCTGGTTCAAGGCTCCCGAGAGCACCCCAGCACCACCAGGTTATACCTCATACCATGTTTTTCGGCCCCAAAACTTGGACCGAACCACAAAAGGAGGGGGAGTATCAATATTTGTCAAAGATACCCACACCTCCAGGTTGGTGGCACAGCACGAAACATCAGAGACAATCCATGTGCAACTAACAGTGGGTAAAACTGCCTTCCAGTTTATAGCCTGCTACAGACCACCCTCCCAAACCCAGGAACCCCACTTGGCCTTTCTGAGAACACTGGAAAATATGAAGGTCTCTCCAAACACCATTATATTGGGCGACTTCAACTACCCTAACATAGACTGGGAGCATTACTCTAGCTCCAACACCCTAGCCCAAAGGTTCCTAGAATTTATAAACTCAAATGCTATGGAACAACTTGTTGCCACTCCCACAAGAGGGGAAAACATACTGGACCTGATCATCACCAACATAGGGACTCTATGCTCCAGACCAGAAGTGTATCCCTCACTGGTAAGATCAGACCATAAACTAATCTCACTAGATATTCACATCCTGACCCTAGCCCCTGCCCAGAAAACCACAGTGAAAAACTTCTCTAAAGCAAATTTCACACTCCTCAAAACCGAGGTGGAATCCTTCAAAGCCCCCGGGCCTGTGGAAAATACGGCCCATACCGCAGAATCCTTTATAAACGCATTCTATGAACACCTTCAGGAATGCATGGATCATGCAATCCCAAATAAAACCAAGACCCAATCCTCCAAAGTTAGGCGTCCTGTCTGGTAGACCCCAGCCATAAACAAACTATACAGTAGAAGGAGGAAGCTACTACATGATAGAGCAAAATCCCAAAAAGGGAAGGCATCTCTGATCAGTATTAGCAAAAAACTACGGGCACTCATAAAATCGTCTAAGGCCAGCTTCGAGAGAAAAATTGCACAGGACACTAAGGATAATCACGAGGCTTTCTTTAGTTATGTTAGGAACCTGGGTGGGAATTCCCAGATATGCTCAGAATTAGTCCAAAATGACAAAAAATACACCGAACCCACAGACATTGCTAACATCCTAGCTGACAGGTTCAGTGCAAACTTCTCCCCCCCTTCTCCACCAAAAGGGCAAATATCTATCCCAGCAGAGTGCTGCCCCCCCTGACATCTCAGATGCTCAGGTAAGAGCCGCCCTCTCCAAAGCAAAAAACACAGCATCAATGGGACCAGACGGTGTCCCGGGCTACGTCCTACATGAACTCCAAGAAGAACTAAACCCAAACATAAAACTACTGTTCAATCTCAGCCTTACTACAGGATATGTACCCAAAGAGTGGCGTACAGCAACAGTGATCCCTCTCCACAAAGGTGGTGCCTCAACGGATCCTGGAAACTATCACCCCATAAGCTTGACTAGCTTGGTCTGCAAAGCTATGGAAAGGATCATCATGGACCTCATAAATAAAGATATTGGGGACCTACAGACACTGGAACCTACCATGTTCGGCTTTGTTAAGGGCAGATCTTGCCTCTTAAACCTGGTCGATTTCTTTGAAACAGTCACTAAGGCCATTGACGAGGGGAAGGTGGTCCACACAACCTACCTGGACCTTGCAAAAGCCTTCGATACATTACCCCACTTGGGCATTATAGATAAGCTCACCAGCTTAAATATAAACCCCTATGTCACTAGATGGGTTGCAAACTGGCTCAAGGACAGAACCCACATGGTTAGAATTGCTGGAGCCATGTCAGACTCCAAACCAGTTACAAGTGGCATCCCACAAGGCTCAGTCCTGGGACCTCTCTTGTTCGGTATATATTTCTCGGAGGTTCAGACTAACACGGAAGGACTGTGGCTGACCAAGTTCGCAGATGACTGCAAACTGGGTGCCATAACAGACTCTCCAGCCGACACAAGCATCCTACAACAGGGCCTCATAGAAACAGACAACTGATGCCAGAGCCATGGCCTCAAGCTAAACGCCAAAAAGTGTATAGTCATCCCCTTTGGCAAAAACAAAGTGCCCACAAATTACCACATAGGTGGTAATCCATTAAGTATGGAAGAAGTAATTAGGGACCTGGGGACCCAAGTTGATAGCAATCTCTCATTTGACAACCACGTGGCCAAAGTGGTTAGAAAAACATTTTATATAGCCCACCTAATCATGAAGGGATTCACATCCAGATCAGGGGAGGTCAGCGTGCCTTTTTACTCATCCCTCATCAGGTCCATAATTGAGTACAATGCCCGTTTTGGGATGTACCTTACCAGACACCTGCTGCAACTGGAAAGACCCCTAAAGTACCTCACCAAGAGGATCAAAGGGCTCAAACAGATGCCATATGCTGCCCGGTTAAAGAAACTCCAGCTCTACTCAGTGGCATACCACCTGCTCAGAGGTGATCTGTGCCTGACGTATAAAGCCATGTCCAACCCGGAATTAATGGACATGTTGCACCTCAGAAAATCCAAATCCCATCGAGCTACGCGCTCGAGAGACTTGAACCTCAGCACTGAAATAAATAGGACATGCTGGAGGGACAGATTCATAATCCAGAGGCTCCCTTCACTCTTGAATAAAATCCCAGTCCAGGTTAGGCAGAGTCCCTCATTGACTCTCTTCAAGAGGAATCTTGATGAGTGGATGGGAGATAGTAGGTTTACCCCAGGTATCACTTCTGTGTCACTGTTAGACAGAGGCACAGTATACTAACCTCGAAAAAGGGCATAGCAAAATTCATTTAAAATGGGTGGCAAAAGCCAAACACACTCTGGCTAGGCTTATAAATGCCCTAGGGCAGATAGCCTAGTATGAATCTATGAACCTATGAACCTATAATAAAACAAACATTGGCTATTGCTATGGAGATGAATCCAGTCACTGGTCCGGCCTCCCAAGAACAGGGTCCACATCAAAATCCCCTTAGCACTCATACCCAGAACTCAAACAATCTCCTTTAGTATGACTCCCCCACACCTTTTTATCCTTAGCATACCCCCTCCCATTCATACTACTTTAAGGTTTCCCTCAACATCAAAGAAAGCCCTGCTGCCAAAAATATTTCAGGATATGCCATATTAATACCTAATGTTTAATGAATAACATTTATTGCTTTGAACACCAGTTAACTGCTGAATATCAAAGCATAAAAGCTACAAAAGACAAACTTATGCTCTTCCATCTCACCAAGACCATCGACCCCTGCTCTTGCCTTCCATATCACATCTACCGATTACACCATTATCTCTCCTGTATCCCAAAGTAAACTTCTAGGCATAGTCATTGATAATAATATGAAATTTGACATTCATGTATCTCAAACAATCAAAAAAGGACATAAAAACTAGGCAACTTGAAACAAACAATGACACCAAAGTGGCCATCAAAATAAACCACCTGCTCTTTATCCTCCTGTATGCATCACCCATCATCACCAGCATAAAGAAAACAGATCTAGTAAAAGTGGAAGCTTGCTATAATAAAATAGCAAAATTTGCTACAAACTCTACAAATAGATCCCACCACTGTTTAGCCCTAAAGCAACTCAAGTGGCTAGAACTTTCACAACTCTTTATCCTATACCCAGTTTACAATGGCTCATAAGTTACTATACCAACCAGATAAAACCCCAGTCCTTTAAAATATACTACAACCATACCCTAATAATGGTATCCTATGTTCTACTAATAAATCTCTATTAAAAACAACCAAAGCCTATAATACTGCAGGACACTCACTTTACCTATATAACAAAAATCTGGAACACGCTCCCTCTAACCGTCAGATCTACATCTAACACCATTCTCTTAAAAAACACTCAAAACTCACCTAACTAATAAATGGCTCTGTCCATGTTCCAGCCCTGACTAACACTGACCTAATTATTATACCTTATTTCACTCTACAAGATTTGTCATCTAAATATTCTCCTTCGCACTCTGTTTCTCTACAGACTATGTCTTCATGAGCTACGTCACACACTCAACATGCTCATTCTCTACAAGGTTTCTGACATACTGCTTTGTATATATGAAATAACAACAAAGTGTCCATCTAGATATGTTTTTGTTAATTTTTTTTAATTATTTGTTGCTACTTAACTTATACCACTACCATAACTATATAATCATTATTTGTATTTGTATATTTTGTATCTTATTTCTCTTTCTGTGTAACTGTGGAGCTTTTCTCCCCGGGTCTCTGCTAAAAATGGGCATCTGCCCAGTTGGACTTTTCTGGTAAACAAATGTCAAATAAATAAATAAAATAAAATAAATAAATACAGGTGAGAGTTGCATCACACAGACTTTTTGCATTTTCAAAAAAGTTATAAAATCTTGTTCAGCTTTAGTCATGTTATTCCCCCCATCATGAAAATTCACTGGTTTGTTTAATAAAGCTCTAAAATGTGCCTCACATACTTTTTCAAATAATGCTATAGTTCCATGCAGGGGCGGGTTGAAGACACTAGAAACCCTTTCACTTGCAGACATTTGCTTATTATTCATTTACTTGAAGCAGCAGTTTATATTCCTCTTCTTGCTCATGTAACTTTTGAGAATATCGTTATAAGCATTTTAAAACACACTAGTATAAAAGAGAAACCACTCATCCTTGAAGACTTTAAATTTGATTTACATTATAGCAGGGATCTTAAATGTTTTCCTTTGTCTGTTAAGTCTCACCCAAATGATAAATTCTCCTACCAGAACTAACCCAAGTATAGGAAATTATCCCTTCCTTCACTTATTACAACATCCCACACCTTATCTCAGAAATATCCTACTTACCTAACAGCCTCAGTAACCACTCCTAGCTAAGGAAACTTATTATTCACAGCTGTTTACTCATCTTCATAACTAAAACCTGACCTATAATGACCAAGAAAGAGATAAAAACCTTCCTGACTGGAATAAAATAGAGAGGTCTCCTGTAGATCAATCACATGACCCAAACATCTGATTTGCACATATTCAATATCATCATCAAGGCTATAGTGGATACGCACTTCTCTATCATAAGGCAGTGCTTTAGTGGACTTTACTTCTTGTAGCCCTCTCTTCTTATTTAAAAGAACATCAACCAATCAAATCATATAATTACAGTGCACACCTTCTGACTGACCCAACAGAACAAAATCATTAGTTATCCTATCAGGGCAATGCTTTCTGAAGCTCAGTCAATAGGCAGCAAGCCTTCAAAGACCCATTTACATATCTAAGCCAGACCTATATTGGCATACCTTCTGATTAACCCAGTGGGATGAAGTCATTGTTTACCCTATCAGGGCAACATTTTCTGAGGTTCAACCAGTTAGGGTTGCCATCTTTTCAAATGGCCAAAGTGGGACATTTTTGGTACAAACATCAGATTTTACAGGCCGACAGTACAAAGGATAGAACTTAACTTTTTTGCCTAAATAAAAGCTTATTCTTATAGCATTTTAGTTGCTTATTCTGTTTCTTATAACATTTAGGTATTTTAGATACAGAATAACTGTTTTATGCAACTGTTACATAAAATATAGGAAATTATTTTGTCCTAAAATCTCAGGACATTTGCCATTTTTACAATTTTTTGTCAGGACACAACTGCCCAAAGAGGGACAGTCCCTCGCAAAGTATATCTAAGCCAGACCTGTGCTGGCTACACCTTCTGATTGATCCAATGAAATAAAATCTGTATTTGCCCTATAGGGGCAGCACTTTCTGGGACTCAACCAATAGGCAGCAAACCATATGAGACTAATTTACATATCTAAGCCAGATCTATATTGCCTTTTTTTCACTTGTAGTATAGTATCCTATAGTTGTGGCATCAGTTTTAAGAAATACATTGTGCAATATGTTCGTCCCCTTTACACAGTGGTTTGCATTTGTGTGATGTTTCTGGTTATGTTATTTGTGTTTTAATGCATGCAGTTACTGTATATCTATGTTTGTGTGAATTGCACTTGGTTTACATGGCACGGTCTGTTCACCTTTGTGTAGTAAATCTGTTTATCACTGTGTAATATGCATTCCCTTCTGTGTATAGTCCTGATTTTTAGCTGGACAAAAAAAATGCTGCATTTTATATTAATTTGTTTTGCATGCATCATTTAAGGCTTCCTGCATTTTTATTGTTGTACTGATAAAACTGGCAGCATATATACCATGCAACATCATCATTTGATATTTTGTACTATTCCATCATCTGCTCTATAGGGAAATTAGACTTCTTCTTGTTGTTTCTTTGTTTTTTTTTTCCTAATCCCCTCTTCACTATGTAACTGCCCACATTTATTTAGAAAAGCACAATGCCATGCAACAGTCATATGCTGGTAAGACAACAGCATTATTATACATAGTTTACAGGCTCATGGGTTCATAGGATAGGTGAACATGTCCAAGTTCATGTTATTGGCCTTTAAGCAACTTGATGCCCTGGATCCTGGGTTTGAACTTTCAACTGGCCATATAATTAGCCAAGTTTTTGTTATGGCATGAATAGACGGACTGAGTTTAATTGAGTGGAGGAGTTTATTTCATAGCAATTGGAGTCTTTGATATAAAAAATCACTATGCTAAATGGAACAATTGGAACTTGTGTTTACTGTGGCCAAATGCCTTTTCATGTTCAAGCCATCAGGATATTATGAGGAAATAGTTTCAAAAAGCAACCATTTGAAATCTTGGGATCCACTTTGCCAAGTCTCATGATGTGGAGACTGAATAGTAGAAAATCTGATCTTACAAATATTAAGTCTAACACTGCTTTTTTTCAGAGTATTTCCTATTCTCCTAAGTGTGCCAATTTTAAAGTTGTTACATTTGTGTGTGTGTGTGTGTGCGTGTGCGTGCGTGTGTGTGTGTGTGTGTGTGTGTGTGTGCGTGTGTGTATATATATATATATATATATATATATATATATATATATTTATATACATACACTTTTGGTGTGGCAGTGAGGCTTTCCCCCTTATCAGAGGTTTAGAGGGGTTGCCCCCATGCAAAAAACAGGTTTAAAGAATAAGCGTTATGTTCAATATATATGTTCATAAATTGTTACACTTTTTCTATTTGGAATCTTAGGACTCGACAAGGCGAGTCTCAAGATTTCACAAAGGAACCATTTCAAAAAGTAAGGCACCGTTTAATTCTGTGTATTTGAGGCATGTGTCTATATGAGATGCAGAGAACACATGGGATTGCGTTAGTCTTTCTCTGTAAGACAAGACTTGAAGTCCTTTGATTCTGCTTATGAGGAATCTTTGTAAGTTTTTTTGGTTGCACTATATAACATGAGTATAGCTTACAGAACTTGCTGCAATATTTGCTAGTTGGCCTGATTAGAGTTGCATACAAGGTGCGGTTGCCTCACTGGCACAGTTGTAAAACGTTCAGAGGATTAAATGTTTCTTTTACAGGGAAATTTTGACTATTTTGGCAATGATATTTGTGAGAATGCATTATGAAAATACCACAATGGCCAAATGTTCAGGTGCCATGTATGGTTTATACCATATTTAGTACCATCTAAAACATTTTTCTTGGTAGACTGATAAATGCTAAGTATGAGTAAATTATAAATGCAAGGTAGGTAGCTTGTTAGGATATTGGAGAATTTACTGTTAAGGGGGCATTAAAATAAATAAACAAAATAGATAAATAAATAACATCCATTATTTGCATTATTGAATGCATCCCTGTCACACCACTCTAACAGAAAATGTGCATTAAATGCAGCTATGTTCTCTTTACAGCTGTTGTTCCAAGCTCATAATGTCACTCTGACTCACCAACATACGGGTCAGTACTATTGAGCAGTTTCTCAGTGACTGCTGGGGGTTACCTCATACATTGCTTAGTGAATCATATTTCATTTTTAGGTACTTCATGATGCAGCGTTTGATGTTTCATAAACAATGAGGAAATAATGGAGACGGCATATCTTGCTACTTCAGAAATGCCAATTTGTATGATCAAGAATTCAACCTAACTGATCACTTCAGCAGATATTTTTGGTCTATGATGCCAACAGACATCCTTTTTAATACTTACTGAATTTCACTGCAGATTTCTTTCATCAGTGGTAGGAAATTGAAATAAGGAAAGCCTGTTTGCAGAGGAGAAGCTACAATGAAATGCAGGAAGCATAGATCTTCAAGATGGATGATCTTGTTTGTGTAATTAGCCTGATGCGGTAATGGATTTAGGCTGCTTCGGCTTGGGGGGTACATTAGCGTCTAGTACAATGCTACCTTATTATCGTTACTGACACAAGTCAGCTGTCCCTAGCTAGAATATTTACTTTATTTATTTATTTACTTATTGATTGACATTTGATTACTGGGAAAGTCTGACTGAGTAAAAGCCCATTTTCAGTGGAGGCCCAGGAAGAAAAGCTCAGAATTATTACAAAACATTTTAACAGCAATAATTTTACAATCTTCAAAAATAAAACAAAAACATCTGCAGTTTAAATAATTATAACAAATTAGTGACAATATAAAAACATTGATTACGAATCAGTCCAAGTTGTATGACACTTAAAGTTCACTTATAGCACTATATAGACTGACACTTGGAGAATGAAACAATTATTTAGCTTGGTAAATCAGATAGACTGACTTGAGTTTGACAGCTGCTATCCATTTATATGCTGTCTGGGTCCAAACAACTTAATTTGCTTTCCTAATGCTTCTAGGTCACCAAAACAAAAGACAGAGTGCTGAGCTTGGTGCATCTTAGTTAGTTAATAAAAGAATAAAATGTAATCAAGAAAATCCTGTAAAAATGGAAAACTCTTAAACAGAGAGGTGATGTGAAAACTGAGTGGCCCAACACAGGTTTTACAACTTGGACTATATAAGCCAATATTGCACATATATTGAGACAGATAATATTTTTGTGAACCCTGATAAATGGCAGGAGATTTTATTTTAAAGTCTCTGCTAGCTGCGATACTAAAGATGGTATTTACTTAGCGCATTGTGTCACATGCTCTTCATTCTATGTGGGGAAGAGCAATCAGAAGTTTAAGGACCGTATAAGGGAACACCTTTATTCCATTAATATCAAGTACATGTCAAATGCTCTAGCAAAACATGTGGTAGAGAGGGAGGTGAGCATAAGTTCAAGTTATAGAGTTATTGATAGGGTTTTTGAAACCCTGAGAATGGGTGACATCAGGAATAATACAGAGACTGTGGAACTTGAGTGGATTGTTAGGTTGCAAGCACACAAAGGGTTGGGACTAAATGAGAATGTCCCTCTTAAACCTGTATTGAAAGCACGCAGGTTGTTTAGGTGAATATTTTAAATGCTTTTGTTATATATGAATGGTTTTTACAATATGTTGTTGGTTGCATGTATTTGCACCTTTAAATGAAAAAGGGTGTGTGAGTCAATTTGGCTCATGATTGGTGGGGTATGTAGTATTTAAGCTGCTTCTGTTGTGAATATGGTGGATCTGATGAAACAGAGTTTTTATTTTCTGTGAAAGCGCTTATCCTTGTTTACTTGTGGAATAAACTACAACATATTTTACCTGCCTGTGTAATTTCAAAAACAGTCATGCCCTTGCGGTTTATTTAAATGGTTTATGCATGAAAAGATTTAGTACAGTTTGCAACAGTACCAAATATATCTTGTGGGCCCAAGAAGGCAAAGAATCCTTTGTAGATGGACTGGTAGATTGGTGTAGCCAGCAGTTATGGAGACTTTGCAGAACATGATATTAAGCTATGAGCAAAATATTTTCTGGTGAGGGAATTCCTAGCAAAAACCTACAAGGGATACTTTTGAGTTCTGGTTTGGGCCTTATATCATTTGTATATATATATATATATATATATATATATATATATATATATATATATATATATATATATATATATATATATATTATGAGTATATCATATTTTATATGAGTTCCACTGTGATATATAAGTGAGTGAGTAAATAAATAAATAACTAAATAAATCATGCAGAAATCAGATAAATGTTGAAAAAATCCCAGAAAATCAATGTAAAAAAGGAGAAAATCATCTGGATAACAAAGAGCAGTACAGTGGAGCATGCACTGAGAGAAACGTGTACAGATGACCTGGGGAATGTATTCAGAATATGGGTGAGGGTCTGGGGAATGTATTCAGAATGTGGGTGAGGGTCTGGGGAATGTATTCAGAATGTGGGTGAGGGTCAGGAAAGAGCAGTACAGTGGAGCATGCACTGAGAGAAACGTGTACAGATGACCTGGGGAATGTATTCAGAATGTGGGTGAGGGTCTGGGGAATGTATTCAGAATGTGAGTGAGGGTTTGGGGAATGCATTCAGAATGTGGGTGAGGGTCTGGGGAATGTATTCCAGAATCTGGGTGAGGGTCATGAAAGAGCAATACAGTGGAGCATGCACTGACAGAAATGTGTACAGATGACCTGGGGAATGTATTCAGAATACGGGTGAGGGTCTGTGGAATGTATTCAGAATATGGGTGAGGGTCTGGGGAATGTATTCAGAATGAGGGTGGGGGTCTGGGGAATGCAATCAGAATATGTGTGAGGGTCATGAAAGAGCAGTACAGTGGAGCATGCACTGAGAGAAACATGTACAGATGACTTGAGGAATGTATTCAGAATATGTGTGAGGGTCTGGGGAATGTATTCAGAATGTGGGTGAGGGTCATGAAAGAGCAGTACAGTGGAGCATGCACTGAGAGAAATGTGTAAAGATGACCTGGGGAATGTATTCAGAATGTGGGTGAGGGTCTGGGGAATGTATTCAGTATGTGGGTGAGGATCATGAAAGAGCAGTACAGTGGAGCATGCACTGAAAGAAACGTGTACAGATGACCTAGGGATTGTATTCAGAATATGGGTGAGGGTCTGGGGAATGTATTCAGAATGTGGGTGAGGGTCTGGGGAATGTATTAGGAATATGGGTAAGGGTCTGGGGAATGTATTCAAAATATGGGTGAGGGTCTGGGGAATGTATTCAGAATGTGGGTGAGGGTCTGGGGAATGTATTCAGAATATGGGTGAGGGTCATGAAAGAGCAGAACAGTGGAGCATGCACTGAGAGAAACGTGTACAGATGACCTGGGGAATATATTCAGAATATGGGAGAGGGTCTGGGGAATGTATTCAGATTGTGGGTGAGACTCTGGGGAATGTATTCAGAACATGGGTGAGGGTCTGAGGAATGTAATCAGAATGTGGGTGAGTGTCTGGCGAATGTATTCAGAATATGGGTGAGGGTCTGGGGAATGTATTCAGAATGTGGGTGAGGGTCTGGGGAATGTATTCAGAATGTGGGTGAGGGTCTGGCGAATGTATTCCAGAATCTGGGTGAGGGTCATGAAAGAGCAGTACAGTGGAGCATGCACTGACAGAAATGTGTACAGATGACCTGGGGAATGCATTCAGAATATGGGTGAGGGTCAGGGGAATGTATTCAGAATGTGGGTGAGGGTCTGGGGAATGCATTCAGAATGTGGGTGAGAGTCTGGGGAATGCATTCACAATATGGGTGAGGATCATGAAAGAGCAGTACAGTGGAGCATGCACTGAGAGAAACATGTACAGATGACCTGAGGAATGTATTCAGAATATGGGTGAGGGTCTGGGGAATGTATTCAGAATGTGGGTGAGGGTCTGGGGAATGTATTCAGAATGTGGGTGAGGATCATGAAAGAGCAGTACAGTGGAGCATGCACTGAGAGAAACGTGTACAGATGACCTGGGGAATGTATTCAGAATATGGGAGTGGGTCTGGGGAATGTATTCAGATTGTGGGTGAGAGTCTGGGGAATGTATTCAGAATGTGGGTGAGGGTCTGGGGAATGTATTCAGAATGTGGGTGAGTGTCTGGAAAATGTATTCAGAATGTGGGCGAGGCTCTGGGGAATGTATTCAGAATGTGGGTGAGGGTCATGAAAGAGCAGTACAGTGGAGCATGCACTGAGGGAAACGTGTACAGATGACCTGGGGAATGTATTCAGAATATGGGTGAGGGTCTGGGGAATGTATTCAGAATGTGGGTGAGGGTCTGGGGAATATATTAGCAATATGGGTGAGGGTCTGGGGAATGTATTCAACATATGGGTGAGGTTCTGGGGAATGTATTCAGAATGTGGGTGAGGGTTTGGGGAATGTATTCAGAATATGGGTGGGGGTCATGAAAGAGCAGAACAGTGGAGCATGCACTGAGAGAAATGTGTACAGATGACCTGGGGAATGTATTCAGAATATGGGAGAGGGTCTGGGGAATGTATTCAGAATGTGGGTGAGGGTCTGGGGAATGTATTAGCAATACGGATGAGGGTCTGTGGAATGTATTCAACATATGGGTGAGGGTCTGGGAAATGTATTCAGAATGTGGGTGAGGGTCTGGGGGATGTATTCCAGAATCTGGGTGAGGGTCATGAAAGAGCAGTACAGTGGAGCATGCACTGACAGAAATGTGTACAGATGACCTGGGGAATGTATTCAGAATATGGGTGAGGGTCAGGGGAATGTATTCAGAATGTGGGTGAGGGTCTGGGGAATGTATTCAGAATATGGGTGAGGGTCTGGGGAATGTATTCAGAATGTGGGTGAGGGTCTGAGGAATGTATTCAGAATATGGGTGAGGGTCATGAAAGAGCAGTACAGTGGAGCATGCACTGAGAGAAACATGTGCAGATGACCTGAGGAATGTATTCAGGAAATGCGTGAGGGTCTGGGGAATGTATTCAGAATGTGGGTGAGGGTCATGAAAGAGCAGTACAGTGGAGCATGCACTGAGAGAAACGTGTACAGATGACCAGGGGAATGTATTCAGAATATGGGTGAGGGTCTGGGGAATGTATTCAGAATGTGGGTGAGGGTCTGGGGAATGTATTCAGAATGTCGGTAAGGGTCTGGGGAATGTATTCAGAATGTGGGTGAGGGTCTGGGGAATGTATTCAGAATGTGGGTGAGGGTCTGGGGAATGTATTCCAGAATCTGGGTGAGGGTCATGAAAGAGCAGTACAGTGGAGCATGCACTGACAGAAATGTGTACAGATGACCTGAGGAATGTATTCAGAATATGGGTGAGGGTCTGGGGAATGTATTCAGAATGTGGGTGAGGGTCATGAAAGAACAGTACAGTGGAGCATGCACTGAGAGAAACGTGTACAGATGACCTCGGGAATGCATTCAGAATATGGGCGAGGGTCTGGAGAATGTATTCAGAATGTGGGTGAGGGTCTGGGGAATGTATTCAGAATGTGAGTGAGGGTCATGAAAGAGCAGTACAGTGGAGTATGCACTGAGAGAAACGTGTACAGATGACCTGAAGAATGTATTCAGAATGTGGGTGAAGGTCTGTGGAATGTATTCAGAATGTGGGTGAGGGTCATGAAAGAGCAGTACAGTGGAGCATGCATTGAGAGAAACATGTACAGATGACCTGGGGATTGCATTCAGAATATGGGTGAGGGTCTGGGGAATGTATTCAGAATGTGGGTGAGGGTCTGGGGAATGTATTCAGAATATGGGTGAGTGTCTGGGGAATGTATTCAAAATATGGGTGAGGGTCTGGGGAATGTATTCAGAATGTGAGTGAGTGTCTGGGGAATGTATTCAGAATATGGGTGAGTGTCATGAAAGAGCAGTACAGTGGAGCATGCACTGAGAGAAACATGTACAGATGACCTGGGGAATGTATTCAGAATATGGGTGAGGGTCTGGGGAATGTATTCAGAATGTGGGTGAGAGTCTGGGGAAATGTATTCAGAATGTGGGTGAGGGTCTTGGAAATATATTCAGAATGTGGGTGAGGGTCTGGGGAATGTATTCATTATGTGGGTGAGGGGCTGGGGAATGTATTCAGAATATGGGTGAGCGTCATGAAAGAGCAGTACAGTGGAGCATGCACTGAGAGAAACATGTACAGATGACCTGGGGAATGTATTCAGAATATGGGTGAGGGTCTGGGGAATGTATTCAGAATGTGGGTGAGGGTCTGCGGAATGTATTCAGAATATGGGTGAGAGTCTGGGGAATGTATTCAGAATATGGGTGAGCGTCATGAAAGAGCAGTACAGTGGAGCATGCACTGAGAGAAATGTTTACAGTTGACTTGGGGAATGTATTCAGGATATGGGAGTGGGTCTGGGTAATGTATTCAGAATATGGGTGAGGGTCTGGGGAATGTATTCAGAATGTGTGTGAGGGTCATGGAGGATCCAAAGCAATAAATAACAACATCCATGAAGACGAAAAGAGGAGATGCAGAATAAGGATGCAGAAAGTAACAAAGCAACAGTCTCATTGAATGTAGAAGATGAAGCTGCTAGAGAAAGATGTACCCAGAAAGAAAATGAAATGGGTTTCCAGTAAAATAAATCCAGGCCTGGAAATCAAAGGATCATTGGCATTAGTGAGGAAATAGATGTCAAACAAGCCCTGCTCTTCTTTCGATAAATATAATACATGAAGCCCTTAACTTGCCACAATACTTGGTTCTACCTTGGACAGCATACAACCTCCCATTCCTATGCAACAACGGAGTCTCTCAGCAGCAGAAAAAAAAAGAAACTAATCTATGACCTAAATGGCCATTTAATTAGGATTTTATAAGATTAATCACTAAAGCTGTTAAGAAAATTATTTGATTGTCAAGGACAGAAGTCAGAAAGTATTTCATTATTTCATACAGGGTGATCTTTCAAGCAATAGCAATTATTTCTGTAAATTACAGGTAACTAAATCTGAATATCCTGGGTGAAGGTCAGAATTTACTGAAACCAAATGAAATGAAAGAAGAACTATAAATGGCCACTAATTGAAATAAACAAGCAAGAGGCGCGTCATCTCTGGAACATTTTACAAAATTCCTGAGGCTCCAAGACCAATCCAAGTGCTTTTTCACACTTATTTTATTGCATTTGCACTTGCCTAGAGTTTTTATTTGTGCCTTATAGCTAATTTATCACATTTGCACTGTTTTAAAGCAATTTACTGATTAACTGCATTTCATTACTGTTTAACTATATTTGATATTTACTGCAATTTATTACTGTTTAACTGCATTTTATTGCATTTCATTACTGTTTAACTGTTTTTTTATACTGCGAGTTCTGTTTTTGTCTGTAAGTGGTTAATCTGTGATTTTCTGTGAGTTCTATTGTGTTCTTAACCCTTAAACTGAGTAGCATAGTCTGGATACATGTTTGCTGCATCCAGAACTGTTTATTTCTGGCAGCCATCTTGTGTTTGCCTTCTGTGTTTCTGGAAGTCATCTTGTGTGGGTAGGGGCCTATCTTCTCTGCTAGTGTGAGTAGCAGGGCTGCCTGGACCGTGTCTGGCATAAGTTGAATGGTAAAGAAAGCAGAGGCTAGCAGGATTGGCAAAATTTCTGTGTTATTAGAATCTTCTATTTTTATGGTATTTAAACCCCACATTTGAGCTGGTTTGGGCTTGTTTGAACCAGGCTCTGCTGAGGTACATCATCTCTGGGACATTTTACAAAATTTGTGAGGGTCCAAGACTAATCTAAGTGCTTTTTCATTTATTTTACACTTATTTATTGCATTTGCACTTGCCTATTGTTTTTATCTGTGCCTTATAGCTAATTTATCATATTTGCACTGTTTTAAAGCAATTTACTAATGTAGCAATTGTCTCATTTACACAGACAACCCTCTCCTCCTACCACCCAACACCACAATCTGTGAGAGATGCACTTATCTAGCCAAACTGGAAGTAAAGCTCTCTCCAACCAAGACTGAACTTGCATGTCAAGAGGAGAAGGTAAACACTTGCACCACACCACACTCATCACATAGTCCTACTAAACCTACACTACGAAAATCCACACATAGAAACACAAAAAAATTCACAGAGGCTCTCAATAATAATCTGCTCAAGCAACAGAGACCTCCAAAACAGAAACGCAAGCAACCTCCACCCCCAACACAACTCAAATGACACATAGCCCACAGACTCAGTGTGCCAATAAATCACAGCCTATAAGGCAAACCAACGTACCCAACGCACTAGTCATAGGTGACTCTATAGTCAGGCACACTGATGTTTCACCAGACTAAACAAGGAGAAGGTTACTGTCAGCTGCTTGTTGGGTGCCAGGATCTGCCACATAACCCATGCACTCAGGTCACTCCACAACAAGTACAAATATGACTCTGTCATTGTCCATGCTGGTGTGAATGACCTGAGATGTACCTCCCTGGACTACATGAAAAGAGACATGGAAGAGCTCTCCGATCTTGTAGCCCAGGCAGGTATGACTCTAGCCCTGAGTAGCATCCAGCCATTGACCAGAATGATACAGCAGTACAAGGACAAAATGATTGACTTCAACAATTGGCTAAGCTTCTGGTGTCATTCTAAGGGGATCCAGCATCTGTCTGCCTATGGTCGACAGACCACAATGCTTTGCCAGAGATGGCCTGCACCTGTCACCCCTGGGATTCTGGATACTGGCTGAGTCTCTTGCAGTTCCTATAGTGCCTTTCTTAGGCAAGGTTCAAATGACAAATTCACCACCATAACAGGAACAGGCAAGCAAAAACTGAGGGTAATGCTTCTCAATGTTAGAAGTCTAAATCTCAAAATGCACTCACTCGAGGCACTGCTTAAAATGGAGATCATCGATATCTGTGCAGTGACTGAGACCTGATTCAAGGCTCTAGAGAGCACCCCTGCATTACCAGGCTATAACTTATACCATACTTTTTGGCCATCTAACCTGGACCAGAACACCAAAAGCGGAGGTATGTCCATATTCATTAAGGATATCCACACCTCCAGGCTAGTTGTGTAGCATAATGCATCTGAGGTTATTCAAGTGCAACTAAGTCTGGGCAAAACTGCAATCCAAATTGTAGCTTGCTACAATTCCCCCACCATGACCCAGGATTCCCACTCCTCTTTTCTTGATATACTGGAAAATATTAGGTTTCAACCAAACACCCTAATAATGGGTGATTTCATCTACCGCACCATTAACTGGAAAAACTACTCATGTACCAACTCCTTCACTCAACGCTTTCTGGAATTCATAAATTCCAATGGCCTGGATCAGTTTATCCACACCCCCACCACACCCCCACCAGAGTCTCTTCTTTGATAATCACATCGCCACAGTAGTCAAGAAATCCTTCTATGTAGCACACCTCACCACAAATTAATTCTCATCCAGGAAAAAAGAGGTCATTGTTCCCCTCTACTCGGCACTCATTAGACCTATTATAGAGTACAATGCCCCTTTTGGAATGTACCTCACAAGACATCTGCAGCAGCTAAGGCCACAGAAATACCTCACAAAGAGGATTACTGGCCTCAAACAGATGCCCTACACTGACCATCTCAAAAAAACTCCAGCTTTACTCTGTAGCATATCGCCTACTCTGAGAAGAACTCTACCTAACATATAAATCTATGTTAAACCCAGAGCTGTTGGACATGCTACACCTAAAGAAATCCCAATCCCTACAGGCTACATGCCCTAAGGACCTAAACCTTGTCACCACAATAAACAGGACATGCTGGAGGGATAGATCCCTGCCCCAGAGTCTTCCTATACTCTGGAACAAGTTACCCATCTATGTCAAGCAAAGTTCCTCATTAGCACTCTTCAAGAAAAATCTTGATGAGTGGATGGGAAATAGGAAATACACCCCGTGGATCACTTCTGTGGCTCTGCTTCACAGGGGCACAGGAAATTAACTTTCTTGGGTGGCGTAAGCCAGGGAACCTTGTTGGCTTTGCTTACTTAGGGCCTTGGGCCAATAGCCTAGTACCTACCTATGAACCTATGAACTGCATTTCATTATTTTTTAACTGTATTTCATTGCTATTTACTGCAATTCATTACTGTTTAACTGCATTTTACTGCATTCTGTTACTGATTAACTGTATTTTTTCATACTGTAGTTCTGTTTTTGTATGGAAGTGGTAAATATGTGCTTTGCTGTGAGTTTTTCTGTGTTCTTAACCATTAAATTGAGTAGCATAGTCTGGATACAGGTTTTCTGCATACAGAGCTGTTTGTTTTTGTCTTCTTTGTTTCTGGCAGCCATCTTGTGTTGGTAGGGGCCTATTTTCTCTGCTAGTGAGAGTAGGAGGGCTGCCTGGTCCTTGTCTAGCACGAGCTGATTGGTAAAGAAAGCAGGGGCTAGCAGGATTGGCTAGATTTCTGTATTACTAGAATCTTCTATTTTTCATGGTATTTAAACCCCATGTTTAAGGTGGTTTGGGCTTGTTTGCACATTGTGCATTGCATCTGCAGTGTGTTTAACCCATTGTGAGGTATACCAGCTACAAATTTTCTCTTAGTAGCACTTGCATGATCACCTAGTAGTACTCATTTTAGACCTTTCACCCTTTACTGTTTTAGCTCTCTCTGGCCTCTCTCCCTCAGATTCTGATAAATATGGATGGACAATTTACTGTGGTTTCTCCTGCCAGTCTGCTTGATATGGGCATCCTGAGACAGTGTAGCAACTGCTTCATGTACACAGATAACCCTCTACTACTACCATACATTAAGAACATAGAGTCTATGCTCTCTCCCTCACAAGCTAGTATATCTGGCACTGAGAAGATTGTCAACACAAACACCATACCTCAAACACCACCCACACCTACACAACACACAACAACATATATGGAGGTCCTCAACCAAAACATACTCGGACAAAAGAGACCTCTGGGACAGAAACACACATAAACTCCAGAGCCCACTACACCATACACCACACATAGGCCACACACCTGTGTCTCACAACCACTAAGACCTAACCATAAGCCCAACATATTAGTCACAGGAGACTCCATTGTGAGACACATGGATGTGCCCCTCACCAGGCTGGATAAGGAGAAAGTCACAGTAAGTTGTTTGTCAGGTGCCAGAATCTGCTGTATCATACATGCGCTCAAGTCTCTCAACAACAGTTACTGTTATCACTCTGTTATAGTCCATGTTGGTGTGAATGACAAGTTGTACTTCCCTGGACTATATGAAGAGAGATGTGATCGAGCTCACTGAATATGTGTCCAAGGAAGGTATGTCCCTAACCTTAAGCAGCATCTACCATCACCCAGAAGGATGCCTCAATACAAACAGAAAAAGATTTACTTTAACAAGAGGCTTAGTTTCTGGTGTCATTCCAAGGGTATCCAGTACCTGACAGCCTGGGAAGACATGATCGACAGACCACAGTGCTTTGCCATAGATGGCCTACATCTGTCTCCCTTGGGCTTCAGGCTTCTGGCAAAGACTCTTGCCTCCCCCATAGTGCCTTTTTTAGGCAATGCCAAGAGGTCAAAACAATCAACATGAAAATTTCATCAAAACACAAATTAAAGGTCCTGCTGTTAGGAATTTAAACATGAAACTGCACTCAGTGCAATTATTCTTAACCCTGGAAGATGTTGACATTTGTGCAGTCACAGAAACCTGGTTCAAAGCTGCAGAGAGCACCCCAACCATGCCACATTACTCATCCTATTATACATTCAGACCTCAAACCAGTTAAACAGTACAATGCACATAAGACACTCCAGGTGCAGTTAACCATTGACAATACCCCTGTTCAAATCATAGCTAGCTATAGACCCCCAACTTTGACTCAAGATATGAGGTCCACCTATCTGGACATCATCAAATCTATCAAGATTCAACCCTTTACCCTGATCCTGGGTGACTTTAACTATCCAACCACAGATTGGAGGAACTACTCATGCCAAAACACAAATGGCCAGAGATTCCTTGATTTCATCAATGCAAATACCTTAGACCAGCTGTTCGACACCCCCACAAAAAGTGATTTATTTTATTTTATTTATTTACCATTTATTAACCGGGAAAGTCCAACTTGGAAGAAAGCCAATTTTCAGTGGAGGCCCGGGAGAAAGGCTCCAGATGAATGTCTTTGTAACATGGGAGGAAACCGGAGCACCCAGAGGAAACCCAAACAAATGCAGGGAGGACATACAGCAGACTCCACACAGAAGTCACCCCAGCCAGGACTCAAAGCGGAGAACCTCTTGCTGCGCTGTCCAACATATGTGATGAGATGAACATATGTGAAAGGAGAATGGCATTACAAGGCAGAGGACAGAATAAGGCAGCACCGGAGAATGGCATTACAAGGCAGAGGACAGAATAAGGCAGCACCGGAGAATGGCATTACAAGGCAGCGGACAGAATAAGGCAGCACCTGAAGAGATGAATCTAAGCTGGTTGAGTATTACATGGCTGGGGCACAGCAGTAAATTGCTTGCAAGGTCAGCAAGATGAGAAGGAGGAGATGGCCATAACTAAATCAAAACAATGCCTGCCATATAAAAAAGGATCAGAAGGCAGGTAACACCAACAGGACACAAGTCACAGCAGACCTAGTTTAGTAGGAGATGAAGTTTATTTCATAGCCATTGAAGTCTTTGAAATAAGATGTCATCATGCTAAATGGAATAGTTGGTACTACGGTTAATTGAGGCCAAGTATCCTCTCATGTTCAAGCCACCAGGAGGATATTCCAGAGAAAGGGTTTCAAAAGGTAACCATGTGAAATCTGTGGACCATGTTTGCTGAGTCCTGAGATATGGTGGCCAAACAGCTGAAAATCTGGACTGACAAATATTAAATCAGTGACTGTAGTTTCTTGGAATATTCCCTATCTCCAAGGTATGGTGATTTCACGATTGGCATGTATAAGTTAAGGGTTAGAGAGACTGGCCTGCACTTTTGGGGATGCAAAAACAGATTTAAAAGAGAAAGAAAAAGATAAAGAAAAGGCAGAATACTGGGGTACAGGAGCAAGGAACAGCAGGATCAGGGGACAATAAACTGAGTGCAGGCAAATAAAGCTTACACTGGTGGGCTTAGGCAGAGAATGTAGGCAAAAACAGGAGGGATGGACAAAGACTATCTAGGCCAGTGAGGAGAAACAGGAGGCGGGACAGCAGAATAAATAAAAATATGGGAATCATGTCACGGATTTGTGGACTCTTCAAACCCTATCAAATGAAGCAGAATTAGGAGTCAGCATACTAGAGAAAAAAGATTGCAGCAAGTAATTAAACTGAGAATTAGAGAAACAAGCAAGCTATAACTGTCCAGTGGTGATAGCAGACTATATATGTAGGGTGAGATAGGAGAGTGACAATACATGTTAGAACATGTTTTAGTAGTCAGACGGAATGGATAAAAATAAGTGGGGATGGATGCGTAATCTGGCAAGGATAGAGGGGGTAAAAATAGAACACAGAAAATGTGTATTGGGCAATAATGAAAGGAAAGAGCTTTTTTCCAAATATGTTTTGCTAAGCATGATGAAGTGGGGGTAACCCAACAAGGGTGATTAAGGCAGGGGATCAGCATGCAAGTATATACAGCTATTTGGGCAAGAAAGGAATAAAGAGCAAAATAAGGAAAGATGCAAGCACTTATGAAAGCAACGGAAGGGATGAAATGAGTGGGTGCATGGTGAGTACTAATTAAAAGCGAAAAGTAATAGACTTCCAGAAAATGAAGATGATCAGTGAAACTGTGGAGATGATTTCTCAGTCAGGAGGAAAAATGTGAAGAGGTAACTTAAGCAATGATAGTTTGAAATGCCGTTTGTGCCTGTGTTGCTGCTGTTATTACAAGGCTGAAAGGATGAAGAGCATGCAGCATGCACAAACCAAGGTGATGGAGCTGGGACCCAAGGTGATGGAGCTGGGACCCAAGGTGATGGAGCTGGGACTAACAACATGACAGGGACAGAAGAAGCTAGAGAAGCTCAGGAAAAGATTCCAGAAATAATTGTAGAGAACCAAGTAAATATAGAAGAAACTCTAAATGGGTGATGAAAGGGAATAAATGCACTAGAGGGTGTTTCATGCAAGAGACTATGAAGTACATCAGGAAGAACCAGGAGCATGTGCATGGGTTTGGAGAAGAACTGAAAGAAATGCAGGAAGAAATGGATGAAAAGGGGAGAAGGGAAGACATGACTCATAGACAACTAGAAATCCAATGTGAGATGAGGGTAGAAATAAAAAAGGGAGCTGGCAAGGATAAAAGAATTTTGAAGAGGAAAGGAAAACACTAGGAAACATCCCTGGATAGAAACTAAGAAGACAGACAGATAGAAGAGCAAAAGTAGAGGGAACCAGTAGTAAAGAAATACAAACAGCTTGCAAAAGAAAAGGTCAGAGATGCTTTTTATAAACTGATATTAATAGAGAAAGTAAGCAATGTTGTCAGAGGTGTGAAAGGAGGGGCTCAAATGGGATCCTCATAGAGATTTCTAAAATGACAGAAGTGACTATGAGATGGAAATGGCTATTATAATGACCAGGTGTTTAGAAGACAGAAGAATGCCAGGAAACAATAAAATCTGGTGTTGTTCCTTTTCCAAAGAGCAATAAAAAGTTTTCAGACCGATAAACATTGAGCATCACAATGCTAATAAATGCAGATGGCAATATATTAGCAAAGGTGCTAGCACACAGGCTTGACAACGTCTTGCTTTAGCACATCCAGGCAGGAGAAGTAGGATTTATCAAGAGCAGAATCTTTGTTAACAACAGATTGGAGAAAATAGAATTTATGCAAGATGAAAAAAATGAGACAAGAGGGGTTAGTGATGAAGAAGGCATTGAACTACCTGGAAAGAGATTTCATATAGGCCAAACTGGAATGAGTTGGTATAAAGTGAAACTTTTAACAGGTGGATCAAAACCGTATATTAGAATCTTAAAATAGTCTTCATCATATAGAAAACTGACATGCAAAGAATAAGAAGGCAGAGATGACCCCTCTTATTGAAGTCGTTCATCTTTGCAGTGAAACATTATCCAGAACAGCTAGATCAGAGTTAACAAAAAGGAAGCAAGTGGATGGGAGGAGCACTGAGGCTGCTATCGTTTGCAGATGATGGCATACTGCTGGCAGAGGTTCTCAAAGGAGTATCGGGTGATGTGGAAATGCTTTGAGGAAATGAACCAATTGGGAGACCTAGAATGTAACTTAGGGAAGAGAGTACAAGTTATGATGTGGGGAATGGTTGTGACAAGGCTGACTTAGAAGTCAAGTTCACTAACTACCAAAGGTTGAGGGAGGAAATAGGAGAAACACTGAGGATATGGGCAAGGAAAGGAAAGAAAGGATGGACATGCTAAAACTGATAGCCAGCCCTAAGCTGACTTACATACCCATCAAGGGAAAATGAATATACATATTCGATGGATGAGGAAATCCCCCCCCCCCTTGAGTCAGTGGAATATTAAAGGGAAGGAATGATTTCTCATTTTGGTAATACAACTGGCTGTTGTAGTCCACACCTACATAGCTTCTATGTGGAAACTTCTTCTGCAGCTTTCCTTGAAAGACCTCTGTATATGGATTAAAAGAATAGGGCTTAGACTGTTAAATGAGGATTCTAAATTATTGAATCATAAGTGGGAAGATTTGTTAATCAATTTATGATAAGATTAAATGCAGACAGTTATTTAAACTTGGCTCCAAACAAATACAATGTGTACTATCAGACAAGCAAATTGATTTGTATGTTTAGACAATGTGATCTAAACTTTTCTCTATTGTGTATATATATATATATATATATATATATATATATATATATATATATATATATATTATATATATATATATATACATTTATAAGTATTTCATGTTCTATATAATTTCTGTTAATATGGTTATAGTTTGCTTGTTAAAATGTTCTTCTTTTTATATAATTAATATCAATTTTGTGTGATATGTTTAGATGTATTTGTTAATGATTGTTGATTGTTCAATAATTTTTTATAAAAAAAGTTAATTTAGTTAATCAGGTATTTTTCCATCACAGGAAGGGAGGTGTTTCTAAAGGACTTGCACACAATATCTGACAAAAACAAGTAAAAAACAATGGATGAGGACAGAAAGTAGGGGATGACAAGAACTCCATTTCTAGAGATATGGAAGTATTTAACATAAACTGGTGCTTGAGGAAA
Source organism: Protopterus annectens (assembly GCF_019279795.1). Taxonomy (NCBI): domain Eukaryota; kingdom Metazoa; phylum Chordata; order Ceratodontiformes; family Protopteridae; genus Protopterus; species Protopterus annectens. Next base: position 966,316,736 of record NC_056748.1, read on the forward strand.
CAGTAGGTGAAAACAGCAAAAGATGAGCATGTGAACAATGGGTGCTATTGTCCACAAAAAGGTGGCAATCTGAAATGGACAGTGGAATGGAGTATTGGATAGGATGGGGAAAGGATAGACTTAGAAGTAGTAAATAACATGAAAGGAAACATGCAGGAAAAGAAAGAATGAGAAGCAACAAGCTGGGAAAGAGATCAGAGTCCAGGGAGTGAGTAGCTTCTCCCCAACAACATACAGACTTACACACTCACGTGGACATTGCTCACACATGCTTACACACAGACACACACACATGCTCACACATACATTCACACACACAGCACATTTTTTATTTAACATTTGTTTACTAGGAAAGCCCAATTGGGACAGAGCCAATTCTCAGCAGAGGCTCAGCGAGAAATACTCCAGATGCATGTTTTTGGAATGGGGGAAAAACTGTTGCAACCGCAGGAAACACATGCAAACACAGGGAGGACATGCAGACTCTGTACAGAAGGCACTCCAGCCAAGAATTGAACCTTCACGCTATGAGGCAACAACGCTAACTGCTGCACCAATGCATGCACACAGAAACACACACACACAAACATAGATCTGCTCAAATACACACACACACACACACACACACACACACACACACACACACACAGGTGGGCAAGCATTCACACATGCATACACACACACACACACACACATACACACACACACACACACACACACGCATGCACACGCACACACACACACACAGGTGGGCAAGCATTCACACATGCATACACACACACACACACACACACACACACACACACACACACACACACACACACACACACACACACACACACACACAGACACACACACACACACACACACACACACACACACACACACACACACACACACACACACACACACACACACACACACACACACACACACACACACACACACACACACACACACACACACACACACACACACACACACACACACACACACACACACACACACACACACACACACACACACACACACACACACACACACACACACACTCACTTCATCATTTCTATCTTAATCTGTACACTATACGTATATTACCAATTACTCCAGTTTCATCTTGGTTGAGGTGCTTCTTGGTTTCACTCTAGTACTAGCCACATTTTGCTGCTTTGGACAGGACCTTTGAATTTGCTATATTCATATCATTTCAGTTGATTCTGCTGCTTATCGTCCCTGCCAGTTTGCATTCCTAATCCACATGTACTAATTCTTACATGCTGTGCATCGAGTTCCTTGTAAAGATTCTGCTTGAGAATAGCATTGTTGTATAAGTATTACCTTACTGAGCAGCGCTTGGACTAACTTCCTTCTTACCAGTGCCATTGTTTTTAATTACATTCAGCTATGTCTTCCTGGCTCCTAAATCATTATTATTTGCTAAATCTGCCAGGAAAAATTGTCAGTCCCTGATACGCATGATAAAAAGACATGGCTTTACCACTAAATGGACAGCTAATTTTTATAACACAGTAGCAACCCCCACTATTGTAAAAGTGTGGCATATTAGGGCAGCCATAATTTGACAAACCACAAACACCACATCAAAAACAGAAGGCATTTCATTTTATCTTGCAGTAGGAGTGTGTTCTTATTCCACTTGTTAGTGCTTTATGGTGTTTGGCAGAGTTTATTACTTGGTATTTTCTTGTGTTTGCGTTTTTTAATTAGTGCACTGATTTTTGCTCCAGCTATTCTGTTACTGCTTCCTTGTTTGTTAAAGGACAATCCACATTGCTTTCTGACATAGAATTGTACAACGCAGTGTATGGAGATACATTCAAAAATAGTTTTGCTTTGTTATAAAGTCTAGTTTAGTAACTGCAATAATATTTTGCCTGGAGTGCATTGGGGAGTTTTCTGCACTCCCACGCTTGCATTTGGCCTGCCTTTTCAGATACATATGGTGGTTCTGATAATACTCTTTTTTACTCTGAAGTAAAGAACTAGTATTTTCCAGCTTTCAAATTTACACCTATTATAAAGTAGTGTGATGATAGTATTTTCTAAAGCCTTTCTTACATGTTTAGAATGAAAGAAGCATACTACAGACATAGCTGGTCTAAGTTTGAAACCTCAGACCGGCCTAATGATGCATTCATCTCCCTTTCAAAATGAAACTAGGCTCATTGTGTGTGTGTGTGTGTGTGTGTGTGTGTGTGTGTGTGTGTGTGTGTGTGTGTAGCATGAAGAATCGGACTGCCAATGACTTTGTTGTATTTTTCAAACTCAGTCCATTTCCTACAGCACCGTTCACATTACTACTTTGTGCAGGTTTAACACATTGTGTTTGCCTGCATTGTCTGTAAATGTGAAAAGCAGGATTTAGAGAATCAACAAAATATCACAGTTTGCTGTAGTTTCTACTGCCCATGATATTTTAAAAAACATAATTGTATTATAAAGATAAAGGTAAAGCTAGAGCAGGGGTTGGAAGGGTGGCCTAATGGTTAAGGTGTTTGCCTTACTAAACACAAGGTGCAGGGCTTGAGTCTCACAAGGGATGATTGGCTAGGCTTAAAAAATGGCTTGCAAGGGCAGTTAGCCTAGTACTAATGTATGAACCTAAAGTTGCACTCCATGTTTTCACAAACCTTGTAGTGTTGTATGGCTTTACGACCACTGCATAGCTAAAACCACAATGGCTAGAAAATGTAAATATATATTAAAGTTGGAACAAAATGGGAAATGTCATTATTGTCTCTAACAAAGACAAGGAATAAAAGGATGAAAATGTTGTCTGGAGCAGATGTATCACTATGGATAAAGGCTATTTTTATCTATAACACGAGGAAAAGCATTTCACAGAGGCTTATGTGCTGGAATAAGAATACTATAGTATGATGCAGAATTATTATATTGTTATAAGAGGTTTAGCAGTGCTGATGAATATACATGAACTTCACAATGATACTCTTCCTGCCCAAAAAGGTTTTACTTCCTGCACTTTAGTGCAACTGACCTAGACAGATTACCATTAATGTTCTGCTGAATTTTGATAAAAATCAGGAGCCAGGTGGAAGTGAGGAATGCTATGTCACAGTGATGGTAATATGATGCTGCTCTGCACAGAAATAAAGCGAGGCATCTGTCAATTGCTTTTTATGATGATAATGAATGTGCAGGGGGAAACGTGCTTATACCAGGTGAAAAGGGGCTATAACAATAGAAGCTGTATGCTGGCAACATAATGAGGTTGTCTGTCTGTTAAAAAACTATGAGGTGTGTCTGTTTTGAGAGTGTATTACTAATGCCTGAATGTACCTGGAGTGCTGTTGTTTTACTGCACCACAGGGCATGTTAACTTTCATGAAATAAATAATGGGGTGCGCAGCAGTGTGTACACAAAAGTTTGGGGGTGTGCAGTGTGTACACAAACGTCTGGGAACTGTACACCAACCTCTACTGCAGTTTTCAGAAAACAGTCCTCCTTTTAGTTTAGTAGCATATAATTATACAAATACTGTCCTAGTCCTCTGGAACTTTAGCCCGGTAACAAACTGTGCTTACGCATCAAAGAATAGGATAGATCTATAAGAAAGCAAGCAGAAGGATAATAAACATGGAATGTATGACATTATAACATGTAATATATTGACATCACCAACAGTAATTTTTAACTTCTCCAAACAAGATAAGAAACTGAAAATACAAAAAAAGTTTACTATAGCCTGAAAAGAAAGCTTTCTGCATGTCAGATTGGTTGACTATAGTCACTGCATTGGTTACCAGCATTTAAAAATAAAGATTACAGTTTTAAACTTCACTGGTTACACTGGCAAACAGCATAATAACAGGGTACATAGTTTTAGTAGAACCTTAATATTGATGCATGTAAGCTTTCACTATGATGTTCTATCTTGGCTGGAAGTTACATAATACAACTTGCGCAAAGGTCAGGAGGCGTGTACACTATAACTTTTCCTGATGCTGCATACTGTACTATGACAGTTAACATTCCTGAGCAGGACAATCAGAACTGAGCTGCAGTATATTTACTTGCAGCAACATAATCAACTGTCATACTTACTGCTGTAGTCCGTTAGCATTTACGCCCAGAAGCAAAAGTTATTTATATCATGAGAAAACAGAATAATTTCAACCAACAGAAATGATTTGCACAGGTACTGATGTATTTAGTGTATAATGCAACAGAAGACTTAAAAATAATCGTGAGGATATTACAAAAACTTAAAGGACCATTAATATAGGTTAAACAAATGTCCCGCAAGTAACCAATATCCAATCTAAGGAATAACAGAGAGCCAACATACTAAATATTGAAAATAACATGGTCCACCCTTTTACAACTGATTTTCATTTGAAGTTCATAGCTTCATAGGTACTTATTGGAATATAGATCTCAGAGGATCTTAAGAAGCCTAGTATTACAGTCCCATGGTAGTTTTTGTCTTGTAGTTTTTATATGAATAACCCAGAGACGGGCTGAAAAAAGTTTATGCTGGGACATTTACAGGCTCCGATAACGAAAAAAAGCTCTTGCAAGTATGGCAAGTGCACGGCCCCAAAACTCATGAATGCTATTAATAAAACAAAAGGCCAGCACACAGTAGTGTAAGGTGCCTATGAAATTAAATTTATTCAAACATGAATTAGGCAAAAACAGACCGGTTTCGGTCAAAAAATTACTAAGCCTTCCTCAGTGTTGCTAAAATCCCCCATCACAACTGGAGGCATCATACACTGTAGGCCAACAGCAAGAAAAATTGCACAGTCATGAGAAAAAGCTCTTGCAAGTACGGCAAGTGCATGACCCCAAAACTCATGAATGCTATTAATAAAACAAAAAGCCAGCACACAGTAGTGTAAGGTGCCTATGAAATTAAATTTATTCAAACATAAATTAGGCAAAAACAGACCAGTTTTGGCCAAAAAATTACTAAGCCTTCCTCAGTGAGGAAGGGTGATAAGCTCCCCTATACCCTTCCATGTGGTAGGACACCCCCCCCCCACACACACACCCTGTAATTTATCTGTCTGTCTATTTATTCACTGACATCTGATTTGAATGAATTTATAACAGATATTAGACTTTTTTGTAGAAACATCTTGTTGAAATGCTTTTTTTGGTCAAAACAACACCTATGAACCCTCTCTTAGAAAGCGAAGTGCCTTTACTCCAGTAAATCCTCCATTGGTTGAGCTCTTTTCAAGATTATGTGAAGAAGAGATCTTTGAAACTAGGAACTCTACTAATAAAAATAAATGTACATTTTATAACATGACAGCCAAAGAAAATGTAGCTTTAAAACAACTTAGACATTCAGATAATTCAGTTATAAAAGCAGCGGATAAAGGAGGATGCATAGTTATAATGGAAGTTGAGTGGTACAAGAATAAAATGACAACAATGTTGGAAGACCAACACACATAAAAAATTGAATAAGAAGGATGTTACAACAAGAATTACACTCTTTTGTAGCATCTTATATGAACTTTTAATGGAAAGACGTATTACTCAAGAACAATATGAATTTTTTGATACACCTCATCCTTTACACCTAGTATAAGTGGAATACCCAAGATTCATAAAGACTTACATGATCCTCCTTTATGACCCATTGTCTCTGGTAGAGAATGGATAACGGAACCACTATCTATGTTTATAGAAAATGAGTTGAAAAAGGCATTACCATTTGCAAAGACAGTTCTGAAAGACACTGGCCAACTTTTAAGTGATTTCTTTGAACAAACTAACCACTTGACAGTGTGTACAAATCGTATATTGGTAACCATGGACATTACTAGTTTGTTCACAGTTATTCCTAATGACTATGGTCTGCATGCTATTAATACTTTCCTACGAAGACAAAATATAGCAGCAGATCCAACATGTGCTCTTCTAGAACTTGTTCTAGAAAACAACATCTTTATCTATGGAGAAGACTTCTATTTACAAACACGGGGAGTAGCCATGGGTATGCCATGTGCTAATAGTTACTCAAACTTGGTATTAGCAGAATGGGAGCAAGAAACCATCTTCTCAGAAAGTAACACATGGCTCCCACATCAGCTATACTATGGTTGTTTTGTTGATGACGTTTTTATCTTATGGCAAGGAAAGATGGAAGAGCTGAATAGTTATGTCGATTACATCAATGGAAGCACTCATTTTTTTATATTCAAAGCAAGTTCATCATATCAAGAAATAGATTTTTTGGATGTAAAAGTCCACTTAGATCCTAAGGAAGGTATAAATACAAGCATCCATGGGAAAGATACCTGGAGAAACCATTATTTACATAAACAAAGTATGCACTTTGGACATATTTTTAAAACATCTATGAACATCAAGTCCTACGGGCATCTAGATTATGCACTAAAGATGAGGAATTCATTGAAGAACAATGCAAAGTACGGAGATACCTTAAGGAAAGGTCCTACTCAGATAAAAATTTAAGACTCAAACAAAATTTTCAGGAAATAAGGAAAGGCAGAGGCCAACCTTATTTCTCCAAGAAGAACACTTCTTCACAGCAAGCCATTATTTCTGATAACCATATTCCACAGTTAAATTGTCTGTTAACTTATAGTTCAGACAATAAACAGATATGTGATATAATAAGAAAACATTGGTCAATATTAACAATGGATGAGAAAATTAAACATATAGTGGAGAGCAACCAAGATTTCAGTATAAAAATAAGAAAAATTTGAAAAGACTCCTATGCAATAGAGATGGTACCACCACACAAAATATACGTTCAGACAGAAGGAGCACTTTTAAATGTAGTAGATGCAAAGCCTGCCCTTACATTGACAGTTCAAATGTCTTTGCCTCCACTTATGGAAATAAACAATATCACTTCAATGTATATGCTGATTGCACCACACGACATCTAGTGTATTTGGCCACTTGCCATCAATGTAATGCCTTTTACATAGGCAAGACAGATCAGAAGCTTAAAGATTGTATACTACGACTCTTAAGAGATAGACGACAAAAGGAACCAAACAATGCACTAGCAGTGCATATAACACAACATCCGACTCATTCCTTCCTTTTTAAAGCAATTGAAACTGTTATCCAGACCAACAGAGGAGGAGATGTCCACAATCGAACTGAACTACGTGAAATATCTTGGATAATTAATATGAGAGCAAATCGTCCCCCTGGACTAAACACTATAGTTCCATTGAAACCCATATTAAAAACTAGAAGGAATACTATTACAACTCAGAATCACTAGACATGATTTATTCATGTTTATTTAGATCAAACCAACATTTTTATTCATTTTTTTTCCTTTTAGCTGACATTATGACATAATAATAATGAATATATTTTAGTTTTGTTAGGTTCATCAGATATAAAATAAGCGTAGTAATAAGTTTAATAAGCATAATAATATTCAGCTATTAAATACATATTTATTAATTCTGATATGGAAAGTACTTTAGATCTAAATATTGCTTTTCACTAAGGATGTGTGCATGTTCTGCTTCATAACAATGATAGTTTTACAATAGGTATATTTGGACATTGTTCTCTATCAAGGCAGTGAATAGGGATGTAATTCCATATATTTATATATCTAGAGATTATTTAGTGAATAATAGACTATTTAACATGTAGTAAAAGGATATAAAATTATAATGTGCAGTTATGTATTTTTGTGCTGACGGAAGCAGGGTTGACATAGTGACCATGCTTTTGGCTGTGTCAGTAATATTTTAATAGTTTGGTAGTTATAGATAAGAATTGTTTCATATATCTGAAGAAGTAGATAACTGTATAAGAAGATTATATATACAAATTTCAGAAAGGCAACCTGTTAGTTAAAGTTAATTATAGTAAGTTTATATTTGACAAAGAATAACAAAAATGAATGGAAACAAATGCTTTTGAAAAATCTTTAAAAAACTTTTAAAAAGCTAGTATTACACTTTGGCCACTGGATGGCAGCAAAGTGGAAACAGGAAAGCCATGCAATAATAAAAATAATGGAAACAAATGCTTTTGAAAAATCTTTAAAAAACTTTTAAAAAGCTAGCATTACACTTTGGCCACTGGATGGCAGCAAAGTGGAAACAGGGAAGCCATGCAATAATAAAAATAATGGAAACAAATGTTTTTGAAAAATCTTTAAAATGCTAGTATCACACTTTGGCCACTGGATGACAGCAAAGTGGAAACAGGGAAGCTATGTAAAACTAAATCTATTGAAATGATACATTCGGCACTCATAGCCAGTAAAAAAAACAGGCAGAGAAGTGCATATTAGCATATAGCTGAAGTAGGATGGGCCAACATAGTATATTAGCATATTTTTGGCGCCAATTTTAAATCATAGCTATTGGCTACTTAGTAGTGCAAAGAAAGACTATTGGATATTCTAATAAAGAATAAGAATGAATTGACATGGTTGGTTTAAAAGTCAATTGATTTTAAACTTTATTGGTTAGTTTTTAGTATAAATATTAAGCATTGCTACCAAAAGATAATGATCTGAAGAAGGCTAAACAGCCGAAAGCGCTTATCGTTTTATCATTATGGAATTTTAATGCTGTTTTTACTTTTTTCATTAAATTTGTTTGCTGTTTGACACAAGGACTCTATTGTGGTGGATTTTTGCTGTGGTGGAATACCAGAGGTCTTATTCTTTGTTTGCTTAATTTTTCCACTGGTAAACCTTCAATAAGTGTAAGATAGTTTTTCCTCATCTATTTATATGTAACGGGGACCAGAGAAGAGAGGAAGGAGTATGAGCTATTTAATGCAGATGGATTGGAGTTTAACCACTGATTTTAAACATAGACCCAATGGCCCATTCAGTTGTGGTATGTGTAAACAATGTGTTTATGCATTTACATGGTCAAGGGAAATGTGATAAAATTAATAACTGGTGAATATTTTGTAAAGGGCTATTACAATTGTAATACAAAAGCTGTATTTTTATATGGCCTGCTGTCAAGAATGTAATTTGTTTTATGTAGGCAAAACTGAAAGAACCCTGAGTGAAAGTGTCTTTGAACATATAAATGGTAAAGAAAGAGAATTAGAATAATGCCCTTGCAAAACATATGGACAGTCACACAACACATATATGAATGTGTCCGAATGTATGTGGGTCTGAATGAAGAGATAATAAGTCAGCAAGCAAAGGAGAGTAGTATTGCTGAAATTGAGTTCATCCTCAAGTCTTGGTGAATACCTTCATGAGTTGGACCCTGTTTTTCAGACAATCTCACCAAGATGACACTGATATATAGACTGTATTTATTTAGCATTTATCATGGATAGAAGTAGGTTAAAAATTAAAAAAGATAGCTGGGTGCACAAGACCCAGGATAAAAAAGTGCCCAATCCTGGTAGGCACAATAGTGCCAGGACTGGAAAAGATGACAGTGTAGAATCCTGAAAATGTGGAACCATTCCTACAATGGGGCCAGGCCAGGCCCAGGGGGAGGATGGCTGTCCTGTTGTAGAAGGAATTAGTAGTCCACAAAAATCACAAAAACTGATAAGCCAAAGAAAAGCCATAAATACAATAAAGTGTTCTATTGAGGATAAGAAAGAAAGTATGTATTGTTACTATTATGCAAAAAGCCCAGAAATTTCAGACACAAGATATACAAAATGATTAAGAGAGAAATTAGAGGAAAGAAAAATATTTCCACAAGAAAAACTGTCAGAAGCTTCAAATAAAATGTATTCATTGATACAACAGATTTGTGAAAAACAGTATACAGATCAAGAAACATTGATCTGTTTGAAAAAGAAGCATCTGAAGAAGTACAAAAATATAAAAGACAAAACCTAGATATTTTTGTAAAGTATAAAAAAGAAATATGGACATGGGAAAGAAAGAGAGATTTGATATGGTGCAATATTTATGCAAAGGCGAAAGCCAAATCAATCAACATAAAGAAGGCAGCCCCAAAGACATTCAAAGATAAATACAGGCAAAAGCATCCAAATATAGAAAATTTCACAATAAAGAAAATAATACAAAGAGGGAATGTATAAAAGAAGATCAGTAAAGCACATGTCAGAAAAATAGATGTGTAAGTTATGGAGTGCCTGTGAAGTGAAGGATTTGGTGTAGAAGGTCTAACACAGGTTACATCACAGCAAGATGGTGCGAGTCCACAAAGTAAGGAGAAGCAGGAAGATCAGGAGACATCTGAAGAAATATGGACATGGGAAAGAAAGAGAGATTTAATATGGTGCAATATTTGTGCAAAAGAGAAAGCAAAACTAACCAATACAGAAAGAGCAGCATCAAAGATATTTGAAGAGATATACGGGCAAAGGAATCCAGACATGGAAAACTTTACGATACAAAAAAATAAGAAGACAAAAAGGAAAAGTAGAAAAGGAGATTAGTAATGGAGAAGTCAAAGAAATAGAAACTGAGGTTATGGAGTACCTGCAAAATAAAGGATTCAGTGCAGAAAATCTAATTCAGAAAGCACCACAACAGGATAGACCAATGAATATCCAAGTTAAGGGAAAACCAGTGGAACAGGAAGCGATTGGTCAGGTGCCATATGAAGATATTTTGAGGCTTCCACAGGAAACCAGTATAAATGTTCACCTGAAGCTGGACAGCAAGGGAAGGAACAGGAAACTGTGGAAACTCTGATGCAGTCAATGTTGAGGAGTGATAGGCCAGTGAGTTCCCATATGACAGATCAATGGATGGCGCAGGATGAAATTGAAGACAATGCCACAGGCAGATGCTATAGAACTTTATATAGAATGCCCACAGGAAATGGAAAATAAAAAAATGTGTCCTCAGTTTAGAAGGAACGAGCTAAGAGAAGAGTTGCTTGATTTAATAGAGATGGATAGACATATTAAGATCAATGAAAGAAATAGACTGCAAAAGGTCATAAAAACCCAAAAAGTCATAAGTTTGATAAAACAAATGAACACAGTAATTAGGACTGTCCACAGAAATCCATGCAATATAACAGAAGTAAACAGGATATACTACTGTGCAGCTAAATTAATCTTCTTTTTCTTTCGGCTGTTCCCATTAGGGGTCGCCACAGCGGATCATCTGTTTCCATTTCTTCCTGTCCTCTGGATCTTGCTCTGTCACACCAACCACCTGCATGTCCTCTCTCATCACATCCATAAACCTTATCTTAGGCCTTCCTCTTTTCCTTTTACCTGGCAGCTTCATCCTTAGCATCTTTTTCCCAATATATCTAGCATCCCTCCTCAGCACATGTCCAAACCAACTCAGTCTCCCCTCTCTGGCTTTGTCTGAAAACCTTCCAACCTGGGCTGACCCTCTAATATACTTATTCCTAATCCTGTCTACCCACATCACACCCAGTGCAAATCTTAACATCTTTAACTCTGTCACATCCAGCTCTGACTCCTGCCTTTTTGTCAGTGTCATTGTCTCCAACCCATATAACATAGCTGGTCTCACTACCCTCTTGTAGACCTTCCCTTTCACTCTTACTGCTACTAGTCTGTCACAAATCACTCCTGACACTCTTCTCCACCCACTCCTGTACTACTACCCTGCCTGTACTCTCCTCTTCACCTCTCTTCCACACTTGCCATTACTCTGAAATTAATAACTGATAAAATTCTACCACAAGCACACAGGATAGTGAGGGAAAGAAAGGGGAAAAATTGAATACCATCATGGAAGTATTGAATAGAGAAAACTATAAAGCAATTAAGACAGGAAGTATCACTTTTAGAAGAATATAGAAGAGGGAACAGATCAACAAAAATACTACTTAAGATAGACATAATAAAAGCAGTATTATAACAGACCAGGCTCTATCATGCACTATCACAAATAACACGCTAAAAATCTCAGCACAGGTGGAAAAACTTAGAAGATACACAGATAAATATAAAGGAAAAGTACAAAATAAGCAATTTGTTGATGACCCAAAAATGTTTTACAGAGAATTGAGAAACAAGGTAAAAGGAATTGAAAGACCACCAAAAAAAGAAGAAATAAATACATTTTGGAGAGGTATTTATGAAGATCCTGTGGAATATAACAAAGATGCTAAATGGACAGAAGAAGTAAAAGAAAGAATAAGAAGTTTAAAGGTACAGGATATGAAAGGGGATGAAGTAACAGCCAGAGAGACTGAAACACAGTTAAAAAAAGCCTCCAACTGGCAAACCCCATGCCCAGATGCAGTACCTAACTTCTGGTTAAAAGTATTAACATCTTTGCACAAAGATTTAGGTATGACTAAGAACTATTTATATGCACACCCTGAACAGACACCAAACTGGCTAACAATAGGAAAAACAATGCTTCTACTTAAGAGTGAACCTGCAAGGTACCCTAAAACTGCAGACCAATAACTTGTCTTCCGATGACGTATAAACAGGAATTGATGCCAACAGAATTTATAGTTATTTAGAAGAAACTCAATTATGGTAGTAGAACAAAAGGGCTATAAAAGAAAGCCATACAGAACAAAGGATCATTTGCTGTTAAATAAAGTCATAGTGGAGACCAGTAAAAAGGGGAAGAATCTAAGTATGGTATGGATTGACTACAAAAAACATTTGATAGCATCCCATATTCGCAGATAAAAGAGTGCTTAAAAATATATAAGATACTATACTGATCAATTACATTACAGTGACCATGAAACAGTGGCAGATCACTTTGCAATTAAGCCATGATAAACGACAAATTATTATCCCAGGGATAAAAATTCAAAGGGGAATATTCAAGGGTGACTCTCTGTCACCACTGCTATTCTGCCTTGCCCTTAACCCATTAAGCTGTCTACTTAACAGCTTAGGCCATGGCTATAATTTGGCTCCTAGAAAACAACAACATGTAAATACTTCTCATCTTCTCTTTGTCGATGATTTAAAACTGTATAGCTCATCAGATGAGGAACTGGAAGTACAACTTCAAGTTGTCAAAACTTTTTCAGATGATATAAGAATGTCTTTTGGTCTTGATAAATATGCAAAAGCAACCTTTAAAGCAGGAAAACTGCAGCACCAGGAAAACATCAGTTTGGGACAATAATGTGATATAAAAGAACTTGAGCAAGAGTGAGTGCATAAATATTTGGGAATTGATCAACAATAGAAAATGAACAAATGTGAATAAAACTTAGTAAGGAATACTTTAGAAGACTTAAATTAATCCTGAAAACAACGTTGAAATCTAGGAACAAAATCGAACTATAAACCAATTTGCTCTTCCTGTCCTAACTTACAGTTTTGAAGTGATTGACTGGCCCCAAAATGTATTGGATAGATTAGATAGGAAAATGAAAAGGATGCTTCATGCTCACCAAATGATTTATAAAAATCAGTGCATACCAAGATTATATATTCCCTGTTCTGAAGGAAGAATGGGCCTCCTTGAAATTGATTACATGTACAGATCTGCAATCGTGGGAATCCTCACATATCTGCTGACCTCGGGTTTATATCATAAAGTCGAACTGTGATAGGTCCGAATACCACAATATTGAACTGAAAAATTTGAAGTGTAAAGAGTTCTAAAACTCAAAACTTCAAAGATCAGAACTCCAAATGGTTATAGTTGGCCCTTCTGTACTCACTGATGTTTAGCATCATTGTGGAAG
>NC_056748.1:966335364-966430364 GCF_019279795.1 Protopterus annectens
AATGGTCCCAATCTACAGGTACCATACAGATTTGTGTACTATGCTATCGTAGGTGTGAATGAGCAAATGGTCCCAATCTACAGGTATCATAAAGATTGGTATACTGTGCTATTGTAGGTGTGAATGAGCAAATGGTTCCAATCTACAGGTACATTACAGATTTGTGTATCGTGCTATCATGGGTGTGAATGAGCAACTGGTCCCAATCTACAGGTACATACAGATTGGTGTACTGTGCTATCATAGGTGTGAATGAGCAAATTGTCTCAGTCTACAGGTACCATGCAGATTAGTGTACTATACTATCATAGGTGTGAATGAGCAAATGGTCCCAATCTACAGGTACCATTCAGATTGGTGTACTATGCCATCATTGGTGTGAATGAGCAAATGGTCCCAATCTACAGGTACCATACAGATTTGCATATTATGCTATCATAGGTGTGAATGAGCAAATGGTCTCAATCTTCAGGTACCATACAGATTGGTGTACTATGATATCACAGGTGTGGATAAGCGAATAGCCCCAATCTACAGGTACCATACAGATTTGCATATTATGCTATTGTATGTGTGAATGAGCAAATGATCCTGATCTACAGGTACCATACAGATTGGTATACTATGCTATCATAGGTGTGAATGAGCAAATGGTCCCAATCTACAGGTACATACAGATTGGTGTACTATGCTATTGTAGGTGTGAATGAGCAAATGGTCTCAATCTTCAGGTACCATACAGATTGGTGTACTATGATATCACAGGTGTGGATGAGCGAATAGCCCCAATCTACAGGTACCATACAGATTTGCATATTATGCTATTGTATGTGTGAATGAGCAAATGATCCTGATCTACAGGTACCATACAGATTGGTATACTATGCTATCATAGGTGTGAATGAGCAAATGGTCCCAATCTACAGGTACATACAGATTGGTGTACTGTGCTATTGTAGGTGTGAATGAGCAAATGGTCCCAATCTACAGGTACATACAGATTGGTGTACTGTGTTACTGGAAGTGTGAATGAGCAAATGGTCCCAATTAATTTGCAAGCTGACATATAAATTACACACATAGATCAAATTGAAAGAGCAAGGTTAGTGGAAGGGCTAATGCCTGTTTCAAGTTGTAAGTTTGAAATACTGCCTGATAACCAGTGTCATAAGCAAATGAATTCATCCAGAAAGAAGGATTGCAATTAAACCCTATCCTAATACAATGGATGCCCAAGAACAGGCATGTAGAGAGATGAAATACTGTGACTGTGTCCCAGCTTTAATGGATGCTGCAGTGTATACCCTGAGCAGGACAGTGGGTACATGCAGCACCCCAAGAGTGTGGGAGGACCAGATTCCTTACCTAAGACTGTATGTCTTCAGTGAAGGCATCCTTTACCCCAAGATGGAAGACAATATCACTGAGGATAATATTATGGAAAGAGTGCCATGGTCCATGCTAAATAGAGCTCCTAGAGTGCTATCACTAATGCTTGAGGACCCTACCTCAATAAAGAATGAGCTTGTGAAGGAGAGGATAATATTTTGAACTAAAGTAAAAAGTTGTTATGGTGACTACAAGCTGATGCAGGGAATATGTCATTTTGTGTGCATTGGGAAATTGGAGACATTTATCCCATGAAAGCTGGCAGTTATTGTGATGTCATCAATGAACTTTTAATAGTGCTTTTAAATCAAAATGAATTACTCAACATTGACATTACAATCATAGAACATTGCATTTTACATTTGTGTAGATAAATATTATTAGATTCTTAGCAACACAAGTATTATTACCTCTATCATCACCTCTATCTGAATATGTACTTATGTTATAACATGTTAATTCTTAAGTGTGTGAAATAATTTGCTTCTTTAGCTTTATAACTAAAACAAAACAGGAAGTATAGACTATCTGACATTAGAATACATGTACTTATGGCTGGGTGCAAATTCTGTAACATTAAAGTGGCCAATAAATGGAATCAAAAATGTATCTGTTTCTCTGACTTTGTGTATTATCTTTGTGTTAGCCTAACTTCATTTACTTCAGATGCAAATGCTAATCGTACAGGTTTTTATTCTTCCACATGAGCTAGACTGAGACTGAAAATGGTCTTCTGGATTTGTCCAAATACTTCATTTTTAAATGAAGCAAGAACTATTTTCATATAAATACGTGCATACAGAACTGCAGACATAAAATGCAGAACTGTAGTTTATGGCAGTATATAGCTTTAAGAGGAGGAGTTTCTAGTAAGTAAAGGGATACATATGCTAATCACCATATAGAAACACTGAAGAATTATCATCAAGTTTGTGCTATTCCTCTTTGGGTTTGCTGTTTTTATATGTATTTTGGAGATATTGTGATGATTGTCTGCCAGTTGTGAGGGTATTGCACCTTTTGTATTTAATTTGAGTCTAGCCTAAATTTCCAATTGTCCCACAGTACTGTCTGGTTAAGTGACTTGCTAAGTGTTACATAAGAGGCTGATAGAATCAAGGCCCAAACTAGATGAAGTTGCTTGTTAACAGCCCATAGCCTAAGCTAACTTCAGGCGTCTTGCTGTCACTTAAAATCTGGTTTGTCTGGTTGTCAGTGCCAATAACTAGAACTAACATTAACACATAACATTACATTGTACCCTTCTCTGACCCCATGCAGTACTCAGCTGGTTACCTTCCTCTTCCCCAGACAAGCTACACCTTGTAACAATCCTCTGTGTCCTTATGTTTAACTTCTCAAGGAAAGTTGGCAGTGCCATGATTGCTCCCCAGGCTAGTGAAGGCGGATAACATATACATACAAAATCTAGAGCACTTGATAATAGTTTTCAATCTTACTCACAAACACTGGCTAATCTACAATGTATGTACTGTACCTGTGTACTATGTATGTATTCTACCTATGTTCCAAATTTCAGCTGTACACCACAAATCTATTAATTTCCTTTATTTTTAAAATTAATATTTTTTTGTTTGTTTTCTCCACTGTAACTGTTTATTTGCTGCATACCACTGTAAAACATGTCTCCTGTAATTTGTGTGCATACTGATCATGTCTAAATAACTAAATGTGTCTGTAATTTTTCTTTGTGGAGCTTTTCTCCCCTGGCCTCTGCTGAAAAAGGGCCTTTTCGGCTCAGTCAGACACCCCCGGTTAACAAATGTAAAATAAATAAATAAATACTCTTCTACACATCTATGCATACATTTGCCTAACTCAACCGGTTAAATATGATAAGTATTTTTTTGGTGGATCATGCTGAATGCGTTGCCAAAATCCAAATAGGCTATTTCTACCAGTATTACTTTATCTAATACCATTCTTCACACTGGGTCCTGAGATATTCAGGTCCTCTTTAGGTAGGCTCAAATCCTCCATAAGCACTCTTCTTCCCTGTGCTTTACTGTACCTTCCCTTATACTCTCATACTGTCAGGCAGCACTCCATCTTCCCATTGCTGTGTTGCAGGCATTCTGTTGACAGAATCTAACAGCAGCATTCATAGAATCATAGGATCATAGGAAATATAAGACAACTGAATATAGTGGCCATTTTATATGTTTAAATATACATTAAATGTGTAATATAAAAAAGCATTATTGGATCACTCAGCAATTTACTTAAATTTCAGATTTAGAATCAAAAAGGATTTTGTACTGCGGTGGTGGTGCTGCGGTAGCATTGCCGCCTCACAGTTAGATGTTGCCCATTCGATTCTCAGTTAGAGCATTTTCTGTGTGGCGACATGCATGAATGGGCATTCCTTTGTTGAAGGTTGTGCATTAGGCCTGGCAAGACAGCTTGTAAAACTCTACTGCCAATCATTAGCGGACCGGAGTTCTGCTGTGGAGACCCCTAACTGGGAAAAGCCGAAAGACACAAACAAAGAATCAAAAAGGATTTTGACAGTACTAGTCACCATGCAGTGTCAACCTTGGGTCTAGATGATCGTCTCTGTTGAAGTGACACTCCAACCTCATGTACAAAAAGGGAAAAAGGGGTTGTGGATGGATGGATGGATGGATGACAATTCATCTCCAGCTTATGTTCTGATGAAAGGATAATCCAAGCACTGGAAAACACACTATATATATATAGTTAAACAGATTGCTGCAAGTATTACAATTTTAGATTGGGAAATTCTAAAGTTGTCATATGCAGAAAAATAATAAGCAACGCATCTAATATTAGAGGGAAAGGATGATCATTATCTCAAGTCTCAAATATAAGTTCATATCTGTAGAATAAGAACTTTGGTTACATTTTGACCAGATTAAAATGAGTGAAGTCAAAATTACAATCTAAAATAATATTAATATTAATAAAACTGGCCCAGCGTGCAAACTTTGAGTCCATCTGCATCCCTCATAAATATTTTATTTTCAAACTTGTACAAAAATTTTAGCAAGCTTATTTTAGATTGATAAACCATGAATTATATCCATCTTATCAGAGGAAATAATCAAGTTTTCATTGATCCATAATATAGTTTAGGCATCTTTGCCAACATATGTAGAAGTCTTTATCCCTTTAGGAATCTTGTGTTCAATTAAGTCAAAGCTATTGAATAACTGAAGAATCATCAAGAGTCACCTGGTTTCCTGAAGCAAACAAATTCACAGATACGTATACACAAATGTTGATAATTCGATGTCTATTCTGTAATAGTATGATCAAGAGAAAAAGCATGTATGTGTGTGTTTGTGTATGGATGCAGTATGCATGGATATATCTTTATGCAAAGCTAATGCCACTGTTTGTTTAGAGTCCAATATATATTATGTGAGTTCTTCTTTCTTATGCATAACTGCAGCACAGTCTAAATGCAAAGTTGCAAGAGCTGACAGATCTACATCTCACACCTCATCTCTAATTTCATATTTTAATTCATCCATTCATTCCTTTGTTTATTCATTCACTTTTTTAGTCGTCTTGAATGAGCGAATTAATCCAATACAGGGTCATGAGGGAGCGAGAACATATCCCAGCCCCTTGTCATAGACACTCTTCCTGAACAGTATGCTAACCCATCAGCCAAGGGAGCCCGCAGGATTTTTTGCAGGGGGGTGCAAACCCAGAGCCCCACCCACATAGCTCACCCCACCCCCTGCCAACACACTCTTCCAAGTCCACCCACCCCAAGCCCCTGCCACACAGCCATTCCAGTGTCCCATTAGCTATTTCTCCCACTCTTACTGAGACACTGTTCAAATCTGTGTGCATACTGTTTTATGCTTTAGTTCTACAATGATTACAGGCAGTTGGATTTAATTTACAACTTTTATTTCAAACATTATAGCCCAAACACTGAGACATTTACTAAACCTAAACAAAGCAATAGTCTTACAATGAAAACAGACTTGGCATTAAAGCTTCTACTTTTGAAACTCACATTCAATGAAACAGCACTGAAACCCACATTCAAAGAAAATGCATCTGGCCAGTGGCAGGTTATTTACCTTTGAACTATTTTCAAGCAATAGGCTCCTTGCACACCGTTAGGGCCATGCAAAAGTTATTTGATTTACCTGATTGTATTAATTATAATATATAATTGAATTATATCCCTTGCATTATACAGCAGCACTTGTTTGAGTGTCTCTGCTGAAGTAAAAGTAATCTGAATAATTCCACATTAAAGATATCTGAAACTAATGAAGATGTTGTTGCTAGAAAACAACTGTATATTTCAGTGTTTCATCTACAAATTCAGTGCCTGCTGCCGTCAAAGAATAAATTGCCTATGTTAAATTAAAAAAATGGTAAGCTGGTATATTGCAATAGAAAATGGATGACAAGCTGAAAAACAGGTTCATAGTTATTAGGCATCTCATCCAAAGGAGGACATCCTGAGGACTGCAGCATACAAATGTATATGCTGTAGGAATAGAACCTCAAGCCTTTACATTAAGATGCAAGTATTCTACTTGTGGTGCTACTAACATAGCTTTAAAACTTTATACCACAACAGAGATACCATTTGCTAAACAAAACAGTTGCACATTGTAAATAGACTTGGCATGAGCAGCAGTGAACTTAGCTTCCTTAAAACTCACAGTTCCTTGAAAATGCACTTGAAAATTCCACCTGTTAACTCTAACTTGGGCATTTCACTTTCTCTCTCACAAACATACCACACCCCTCAAGGCCTCAACCTTAGTGCAAGAAATCTGGACAAAGTCTAAAATAAATAGGGATAGATTATAAATATGGCTCTCAGAAACTTAGAAAATTGCAAGAGTAACAGGATTTGTGTTAGTATGCATTTTTCTAAATGACATGACATCTAAAACTGAAATGTCTCATTTAGCAACTTCAATCCGTTTTAGGAGGAATATGGGGCAAAATCTGGGCAGCTGAGGGGTATGCTACCTCCCTCTTATACACACACCAAATAATTCTGGTCAGACTTGAATTAGTTCTGGGAAGGTTGCACTGAACGGCACAGTGCTTGAGCTGAAGTGGGTGAAATCCTGGTAGCCAGTGATAACTGATCTGCAGCTCAGCAATGTGAAGCATTAAAGCATTTTTAGCAGAGCATTGTTTCATCACTACCTATTGTGTTTGCACATAAGCTGTAGTTATTTTAAACATTTGCCTTTTTGATTACTACAGAGTACATTTACCCACCAGAGCTATTGTGTTTTGACTTCAGTGTGGAGCTAGTTGTTGCAGGGCTTGGCTTTTAAGTAAGGTAGCAATGCTTATTTACCATATACCATTAAAGCCACCCAACTACAAGTGTACTAACACACAGACACTGCTATAAGACACTGCTCTGCAATAAAATGTAATGAGCTTCTGAAAATACTGTAATCCTGTCCTTTTATTACAATGAATATAAAATACTTCGAAATAAGGTAAAAAAAGCTCATAATCTTCGACGACAAAACTACTTTTACACACTTCAAAACAATAATAAAATCAAACCCTCAGAAATTTTGGAAAGGTATCTCTACTCTACTTAACCCCAGCAAACCAGATACCCCTACCCCAGACCCAAATGCTCCTGACCAAGACTTGGCTACCCAATTTAACTCTTTTCATTGAATCCATTTCCAAATTAACGTCATCTTTCTCTAATACCACTACATTCTCCAAAACTCCCTTACCATCCCCAACCATCTCTACCCTACTCTGCTACTACTTCCTCATTCCCATCTACTAACTCCCATCCCTCCACTCCTCCTACTCCTACTATTTCATCAGCTTCATCTGCCGCTAATTCTCCCTCTTCACACTCCTTTTTTCTCATTTAAACCTATACCCACTTCTACTATAATGAAACTCCTTATGAAACTGAAGCCATGCACCAATGCTCCTGATAACATCCCTTCTTACTTTCTTAGCAAAGCTGCTGAAGCAATCGCCACCCTATTAGCATTTTAATCAACCGCTCTATCCAAGAATGTATAGTACTCCAAGTCTGGAAAAGGGCCTTTATCATACCTCTACATAAAGGTGGCAACAACAACGTTACTAATTTCCGCCCCATCGCTATTCTGTCCCCATCTCTAAACTCCTAGAAAAGCGTATCCAACTACAACTCCTTCCACATCTCTTAGATAATCACCTACTAACTCCCACACATGGATTCAGACCACATCATAGCACTATGACCGCCCTCCTCTCCTTCCTTGAAACTGTAAATAAAGCCCGCGACTCTGACCAAATTGTTTCTACCCTACTACTCGACCTCTCTAAGGCCTTTGACACTCTCTCACAGCCTGCTACTAACTAAACTTTACCTATCTCCCTCCTCCTTGAACTGGTTCTCCAGCTACTTATCTAACAGATCTCAAGCAGTCAAATGGAAAAAGGCCACCTCCTCATTTCTAAATACTCCTACTGGGGTACCCCAGGGCTCTATACTGAGTCCCCTTCTCTTCAATATATTTATAAATGATTTCATAACTCTATCCCATTCTCAGACATCATCCAATATGCCGATGATTCTGCTATTTTCTGCGCTGCCACCTCTATCCCTCACTCTTAAAACTGACTCAAGATGCTTTTACAACAACTGAGCAATGGATGAAAAGGAATCACCTAGCACTCAATGCCTCTAAAACCAAATTAATGTTATTCACCCTCTAAGGCAACTTCTTTCAATATAAACACATTCCACATCTCTAGACAAAATAATCTACCCCTGGAACTCGTGTCCGAGACCAAGTTACTTGGGGTCCAAATTGATAACCAGATCAAATTCAACTCCCACCTACAGTTAAATATCAAGAAAACCCATCAAAAACTAGGTATGCTTTACAGACAAAATCATTACCTTACACCTGCTACCAAAAATCACCCTCTACCTCATTTCTTATCCCCTCCCTTCTCTATGGAGCTCCACTCCTAACTAATCTACAGACCTCTCTGAAAACACAACTTTCCTCTTGCTACAACAAAATTGCCAAGTTCGCTACCAACCACAAGTCCTCCACCCACCACTGTTCCTCTCTCCAAAACTAAAATGGCTAGAGCTACCCAGTTATCTCACATATACTCAACTAAATCTTGCACATAACCCCTCCCTTTGTCCCTCCCTTTCATCAGCCTTTAAAATGCACCTTCCTGCTAGAGTATTAAGGTCCAACAATCAAAATCTATTAGAAGTATATAAACCAACTCGTCCCCCAGGCAAAAATCTTCTGTCTTATGGCCTTGCATGCCTTTGGAACTCCCTACCACCTTGCATTCGCACCACCCCAACCATTTTATATTTAAAAGATCTCTTCACTCACATCTAGTATCCCAGTGGGAATGCTCTTGCTCCCACCCCACATAACTAACTTGCAAACTCCATCTTCTTTCTTCCTCTGTTTCCTCCTGCAACTTTCCTAATTACCCACCCTAACTCATACATATTATTATTCCTACAATAAATCTGAAAGAATATACTAGGCCACACTTCCTAAGTATTGCTTCCCTAATACGTTATTGCTTCTCAGTACTTTTGTGCATTGCTTCCTAATATGTTATTATTCCTCAATATTGTCATGAAATGCTTCCAAATATGTTGTTATTTCTCAGTGCTTTTGTGCTAAATTTCCCTTTAGTCTGTATTACCTATTAATTTCATCACTAGATTGTACTCGCTCTAGTTTTTGTTGTATTATTTGCAAATTGTTATTTCTTGTATGATTAACTTCTGTGTAATTGTATAATTTGTATATCTATTAATAACCTACTTAGTTTTGGAGCTTTTCTCCCAGGACTCCATTGAAAACGGGTTCATTTGGCCCAATGGACTATCCTGGCAAACCAACTGCAAATAAAATAAATAAATAAAATACTGTCATATGCATTTCAATACCCAAGGCTTATACATTATCTAGTCATGTAAATATTCTCTGCATGGCAACAACGAAAAAGGCTTTCAATGCTGGTAATTCTTTAACAATATACTTACTAAAGCTTACTTGCATCTTACAATGTCCGACAAGCTTACTAAAGCTTACTTGCATCTTACAATCTCCGACAAGCTTACCTGATGTTCATTAAACCATGGCTACTTAAACAGAGCAACAGGGCACTGTGACAGCATACAGTTCCTGAATAAGAAGCATAAATCAACAGTACAAAATCTGATAGAAAACCAGAACATTTTGCAAAATCAAGGACAGATGAAAAGCCACGGTCGTATTTGTGAACTACTTTGGATGGGGGAATACTCTGCACACTTACACTGCATAACTGCTCCTTGCCTTCCATGGACACATCCAGAGCCACTACAATGGGGAGTGGGGTGCAATAAGTATGTCACAATTTGAAATGTCTCTGGCTGACAGTGATGGATCTGACACTCATACCTCTCAACTTCAGAGCAAGAAATCTGGACAAAGCCATATATAGAACTAGAAGTGGGACACAAGCCCAAAAATAAGGCCAATTTTTAAATATTGCTCTTATAACTTAAATAGAACAGGTAGATCTTGCATTAGTACAAATTTTCTGAAGGGTATGAAATCTGAAACGCAAATGTCTGCCATTATTTTCTAACTTCAATCTTTAATGACTTGCCACTAATTTGCCAGAAAACCACAATTTTATGAAAACGGACCAAAATGTGATGCAAAAATACCTGTCAAAAAGGGACACCTTTTAATATTAACAGTTAACTTGAAGCAGCTAACAAAATAAGAGCATCCACATGCATTTCTGAAATAAAGGTAATCTATAAGTGATCATTACAATTATATATAATTGTAAACCCTCCACATTTTCTTCCAAAATTGCCATTTTGGAGGAGGGATTATTAGGGAGAGCAACATTTTGAGCCAGAATTGGGGACAATTGAGATGTTTGGATATTCCTAATCTACAAAGTGATTTGTACGTACCTCTCAACCTCTTAATGCAGGAAATCTTAACAAGGCCACATATATTGGGAACATACAAACACTACGAAAAATTGCTCTTGTATAAACTTAAAGACGGTCTTGCATTAGCATGCATTTTTCTGAAGGTTATGACATCTGAAACTCAATGTCTGTCATTTAATGGCTTCATTCCTAAATGATTTGCTAGAAAACCACAAATTTGAGGAACAAACCAAAAATAAGCAGCAAATATCTATTCATTCTGCAAAGATATGGACAACTGAGAGGTATAGTTCAACTGGGGCTGTCTGAGCTTGCTACCCCTTCACAAAATCATGGTCAAATGGAGCCTCCCCCCTGCAGCCATTCCAATGTCCCATTCCTTGGTTATTTTGCCCCATTTATCATAAACACTAATGTGCATACTGCTTTACTTGTGCGATGATTTAGGATTTCATTTGAAAGTTTTATTTTGCATTTTACAGCACAAACCCTAATACATATCTGTTAAAACAATGCAGTCTCACAATGAAAATAGACTAACATTAAAACTTCTCTGCTCTTGAAACTCGCATGCATTGAAACAGCACTGAAACCCACTTTCAGAGAAAATACATTTTGCCAATGGCAAATATTAACTCTGGGCTGTCTTCAAAATCATAGGCCCCTCGAACATAACGTGCTCTTTGATACACCTTCCTGACCGTATTACATTATATTCCTTGTACAATACAGTACCGTTGTTAGAGGGCATTTTAAATTTATTGTTTTGAACATTTTTCCAGTAAACAATGAAACAAAAAGCATCCACCAATGACAAAACTGCCCAATTCAGAACATTTCCATCATAAAAAGTCTACTCAAGTCTACCAGTATCAGTAAAAAATACACAATCTCTGAAGTAGTCAACTCCACATTGAAAAAATTTGTAACTAATAAAGAGGTTGCTGCTAGCAAACACTTTATATGTCATTGCTTAATCTACAAATAAAGTGCCTGTTGCCCTTGAAGAATAAATTGCTTTTGTTGCATGCAATAAAAAAATGAAAAGCTAGTAATACCGCAATAGGGAATGGATAGCAAACTATTAACAGGTTCATAGTTACTAGGTATCTTTGCCAAAAAGACTGCAGCATCCACCCCCTTTACAACACAATACAGCATCAGCAATGCATTTACCTACTGTGGAGTAGAACCCATAGCCTTCAGCATCTAAAGCAAGTACACTATCTGTTGTGCTATTAACAATGCAAGCAGACTAAACATAAGCAGCACTAAACTTTTGCTCCCCTGCAGCTCTCAGCTCCTTGTAAAATCTACTCGACACTCAGCTGTATCTCTGAACTTTTCAGCACAAGAAATCTGGAAAAAGCCAAAATTTATTGGGGGGGGGGGACAAAAGGCCAAAAACCAGGGACACATTTTAAACATTGCTTGTATAATGTTTGAAAGTTGCTAGAATAAAATGCTGCGTTACCACCATACATTTCACTGCCACGCCTTGAACCCAGGGGACCCGTGCAAAACATTTAGAGCAACATACCACTACGCCAAATCAACTGTTTTGCGAAAGAGGAAGACTGAAACTTAAATAGCTACCATTTAGTGAAATCAGTTCTCACCATAGCTCAGCTGTCAACCTCTTAGCACAAAATACCTGAACAAAGCCAATAATGGGTGACTACAACCACCAAACATTCAGTGAATTCAGTTCTCACCATAGCTCTCAACCACTTAGCAAATAAGACCGGACAATGCCAGTAATGGGAGTATATAGCCCCCAAACATATTCAGTGAAATCAGTTCTTACCATAGCTCTCAACATTAGCTAAAAACCTGGATGAAGCCAATAAATACCTGAAAAAGCCAATACTGGGTGAATACAGCCCCCAAACATATTCAGTGAATTCAGTTCTTACCATAACTCTCAACCCTAGCACAAAACCTGGACGAAGCCAATAATGGGGGGAATACAGTCCCAAACACAGGGATACATTTCAAATATCCATCTTGTACACTTAGAAAATTGCTAGAATAAAAGCTTTTGTTACCATACACTTTCTGAAGAATATGAAGTCTGATATTGAAGTGTGTCTATTTTTTTTAACTTTTGTTAACCAGGAAAGTCTGACTTTGAAAAAAAAGCTAATTTTTAGCAGAGGCCCAGGGAGAAACACTCCAGACAGCCAAGAATAAAACCAGAGAACATGTAGCTGTCAGGCAACAAGGACACAAATGCAGAAACCACAGATTTTATGAGGAACAGAAAAAGTATGAAGGAAAATCCTGCAACATTTTACAAATGGAGGTGGGTAGGAAATTCAGACTCCTGACAGTTGAGACCAAGGTACAGGGTACAAGCCTTATTCTCTACCCACCACCATGTACACCTGGGGCATTTCACACACACACACACACACACACACACACACGCACACACACACACACACACACACACACACACCTCTCTACCTACTGAAAGTGTCCCACATCTTCCGTTCGTCCTGCGTGCTATTCCGTTTTCCTGGCTGCTTGTAAACCCGTCTGTGTGAGTTCCGCTCACAAACTGCTATCAGGTCCTGCTTGTAAACCCGTCTGTTCCCACTCACAAACTTAGCCGATGATGTCAGCACACCGACTGTCCTGTTAGGACTTCTTTCTTCTTAAAGAAGAATGCTCATTTAGAAGGTCTCACAGCCAAGTTTGAATTTTAAAGAAGAGGGACACATTACTATTCCCTCTCCTGCTCAGGCTACACTACTTGAAAAGTTATCATAATATTTGCATAGACTACAGGCAAGTATTTTGATAACTGGTCAACCTAGAGTAACAGATCTCTACCTTAGGACCAACAGACTGAGTAAAGGAACACTAATGTCTTGGCATGTCCACTGTAGAGGACCAAAAGGGCAGTTACAGCTTCAGGAGGGTGATGACAGTAAAGTATTTCTTAATGGTCATTTGATACCATGGACAAGAGGAGGCAAAGCCTTTTACATTACCATGGTTCTAAAGCCAAAGACATGTTGACCTCAGACAGGAAAGTCCTTTGACTCCTGTTACGCAGTAGTTAGTGAACAGACATATCAAAGAGCACTAATTAGTTCTGGAGAACAAGATAAGATTGCATTTTGTTATGCACAGTTTGAATTTATCCCTTCTGTGATGAGATGGTACTAACACAGGGCTTGCAGAACAGCAGACATGCTACAACTGCAGTCCCTGTCTTTGGAGACAGTCTCAGACCTAATGGTGACATTATAGTGGAATGATGAAGCTAATAAATTATGGTTTATATTATAAAGCTGGATTGGTAAGGAGCTTTGTAGGCAAATAGTGGAATTTTACACCTTTAAACAGAGGAGGCTAGAATTCACAAATCTGAGCGATAAAGGTTGCAAAGTCCTATTAACGTTGCAGTTGAATGGAGATAAGTATTTAAGTACTTACAAACGCATACAATAAATATGCATTATAAATGTACATACATCTTCTTGGGTATTTGTATGTGTGAATGTTACATATGTATTTTACACACATGCACAAACACACATGCATAACAATGCGCACACACACACACACACACACACACACACACACACACACACACACACACACACCTCTACCTGAAAGTGTCCCACATCTTCCGGTTGTTTACTCCTGCGTGCTATTCCGTTTCGCTCCTGGCTGCTTGTAAACCCGTCTGTGTGAGTTCCCGCTCACAAACTGCTATCAGGTCCTGCTTGCAAACCCGTCTGTTCGGCTCACAAACTTAGCGATGATGTCAGCACACCCGCGACTGTCCTGTTAGGACTTCTTTCTTCTTAAAGAAGAGCGTAAAAAAAAAAAACTTTCTTTGAAATTATCTAGCGGCTAGCCGATTCCAGGGGGGTGCAAGTGCACCCCCTTGCACCTGCCTGCGGGCGCCCTTGCCATCAGCCCTTTCTTATAGAAACTATTCCTAAACAGTATGCTAACCCATCAGCCGCTTCTCTTAGACACTCTTCCTGAACAGTATGCTAACCCATCAGCCCCTTCTCATAGACACCATTCCTGAACAGTATGCTAACCCATCAGCCCCTTCTCATAGACACTCTTCCTGAACAGTATGCTAACCCATCAGCCCTTTCTTATAGAAACTATTCCTAAACAGTATGCTAACCCATCAGCCCCTTCTCATAGAAACTCTTCCTGAACAGTATACTAACCTATCAGCCCCTTCTCATAGACACTCTTCCTTAATGGTATGGTAACCCATCAGCCCCTACTTATAGACACTTCCTGAACAGTATGGTAACCCATCATTCCTTTCTTATAGACAATCCTCCTGAACAGAATGCTAATCTATCAGCCCCTTCTCATAGACACTCTTCCTG
This sequence comes from Protopterus annectens, assembly GCF_019279795.1. Taxonomy (NCBI): domain Eukaryota; kingdom Metazoa; phylum Chordata; order Ceratodontiformes; family Protopteridae; genus Protopterus; species Protopterus annectens. The sequence goes on from NC_056748.1 coordinate 966,350,074, forward strand.
AACAGTATGCTAACCCATCAGCCCCCTCTCATAGACAGTCTTCCTGAACAGTATGCTAACCCATCATCCCCTTCTCATAGACACTCCTCCTGAACAGTATGCTAACTCATCAGCCCCTTCTCATAGACACTCTTCCTGAACAGTATGCTAACCCATCAGTCCCTTCTCATAGACACTCTTCCTGAACAGTATGCTAACCCATCAGCCCCTTCTCATAGACACTCTTCCTGAACAGTATGCTAACCCATCAGCCCCTTCTCATAGACACTCTTCCTGAACAGTATGCTAACCCATCAGCCCCTTCTCATAGACACTCTTCCTGAACAGTATGCTAACCCATCAGCCCCTTCTCATAGACACTCTTCCTGAACAGTATGCTAACCCATCAGCCCCTTCTCATAGACGCTCTTCCTGAACAGTATGCTAACCCATCAGCCCCTCCTCATAGACACTCTTCCTGAACTGTATGCTAATCCATCAGCCCCTTCTCATAGACACTCTTCCTGAACAGTATGGTAACCCATCAGCCCCTTCTCATAGACGCTCTTCCTGAACAGTATGCTAACCCATCAGCCCCTCCTCATAGACACTCTTCCTGAACTGTATGCTAATCCATCAGCCCCTTCTCAGGGACACTCTTCCTGAACAGTATGGTAACCCATCAGTCCCTTTTCATAGACACTCTTCCTGAACAGTATGCTAACCCATCAGCCCCTTCTCATAGACAGTCTTCCTGAACAGTATGCTAACCCATCAGCCCCTTCTCATAGACACTCTTCCTGAACAGTATGCTAACCCATCAGCCCCTTCTCATAGACACTCCTCCTGAACAGTATGCTAACTCATCAGCCCCTTCTCATAGACACTCTTCCTGAACAGTATGCTAATCCATCAGCCCCTTCTCATAGACACTCTTCCTGAACAGTATGCTAACCCATCAGCCCCTTCTCATAGACACTCTTCCTGAACAGTATGCTAACCCATCAGCCCCTTCTCATAGACACTCTTCCTGAACAGTATGCTAATCCATCAGCCCCTTCTCATAGACACTCTTCCTGAACAGTATGGTAACCCATCATTCCCTTTTCACAGACACTCTTCCTGAACAGTATGGTAACCCATCATCCCCTTCTCATAGACACTCCTCCTGAACAGTATGCTAACTCATCAGCCCCTTCTCATAGACACTCTTCCTGAACAGTATGCTAACCCATCAGCCCCTTCTCATAGACACCATTCCTGAACAGTATGCTAACCCATCAGCCCCTTCTCATAGACACTCTTCCTGAACAGTATGCTAATCCATCAGCCCCTTCTCATAGACACTCTTCCTGAACAGTATGCTAATCCATCAGCCCCTTCTCATAGACACTCTTCCTGAACAGTATGCTAACCCATCAGCCCCTTCTCATAGACACTCCAGTCCTCCTGAACAGTATGCTAACTCATCAGCTCCTTCTCATAGACACTCTTCCTGAACAGTATGCTAACCCATCAGCCCCTTCTCATAGACACTCTTCCTGAACCGTATGCTAATCCATCAGCCCCTTCTCATAGACACTCCTCCTGAACAGTATGCTAACTCATCAGCCCCTTCTCATAGACACTCTTCCTGAACAGTATGCTAACCCATCAGCCCCTTCTCATAGACACTCTTCCTGAACAGTATGCTAACCCATCAGCCCCTTCTCACTAACACTCTCTTCAAGTCATACTGTGTACACACTTATGGAAATCCAGTTTTCCAGTGGCGCATATTTAGGATGTGGAAGGAAACTAGAGCACCTAGTGAAGACCCAAACAGTCACTTGGAGGACATGCAAAATCCACACAGATAGTATCCCAGCTGAGAACTGAATTAGATGATGAAGTCATGTGAGGCAACATTTTACCTCTCTCATTTTATATTTTCATACACTAAATATTACATGACATGCACTCCATAATAATACAAGCACAACAAATAATGATTTTCTTATAGCCATGTCAAAGATCTCTGTAACTGAAGTGTAATGTGGAAAAAGTATGTTTTGGTTTACATTTTACTGCCTTCATTGTTGTCAGTTAAACATTAGCTACACAGATGTTTCTACCTCCATTAGAATTTCAGACTATTTTCAATAGAACAGAAATGTGAGTTTTAGATTATTTTTAAGTTGAGATGCTAATCACATTGTTACTGTCATTTGTACACAATTACACATGACTTGTGTATTCTTTGTCCACTGACTGTGACCTTTCACTGGGATTTGTTTTCTGTTCTGATTTCTTCCTCAGTTTCCTCAAATGCTGCATGGACGTTTTACTTTCTATGAAATCTTTCTGTATATGAAACATCCATTTCTCCAGACAATGAAACGTGGCAACAGATGCAAATTCATTATTATTTATTTTACATCAAAAAAATCTGTTGTCAGCTTTATACCTGAAAACTACCTGAGCTATCAGAATGCCAGTTAAACTGCCTTCCCTCCACATAGCTGTTCCTTTCTCTTAAAAGTGTACTTTGTATATGCTCCTTCAGCACAGTCACATAAGCTTTCACTTCTCTTGGTCCATTTGAATAATAGTTACATATTATTTCATGTGGTATTATATTGCTCTCATGAATACTGAAATGATATTTTTGTTTGAATATAATGAAGTCCAGTTATATATTCTTATACTTAACCATTATATTGTGAATGCCAAAATGGACATTTGTTGTTACAGTGTTATCAACAATAATTAATAAAAAAAAACCCACTCAGAATTCACATGCAAATTACTCAATATTCTTCAGCTAAATAAGGACAGAAATACGTGTTTAACCAAGCAAGTAATGTATTTGAAAGCAGTCTTGTACTTTGTAATAAATTAAATAAAAAAGTGTCAAGCAAGCATTCAGTAACGTCCATACATTTTATGCAGGTACAAATGAGATGCAAAATCTATTCACTACTTCAGCCCTTTACGCATGAGCACTATAGGTAATATAGCTTAACTGTAAACCTCTTCTGGACACAATCTTTGATAATTAATCAGTCGGTTGTGTTTTATGGAACACAGTTATAAAGAGTGCAAACATCATCCCCGGGATTCATGAAGAGCGGCACAAGGATGGGGTTAGCCTTGCGCTGACCATGCAGCATAGAGATGTCACAGCAGTGCCACATGCATATTAATGAAGGCGCGCTGCCTTAACATCCACATGCATAAGAAATGTGCGCGAGTGCAGGGGGCGCGTCTAAGCGCTGCACAGAGGCATGAACTTGTCGGATGCAGATGCACAACTTAAAATGCTGACTAGTACAGCCTGCCTCTAATAGTATTCACTCCTGTCAGTGTCCGTGGATACCAAAATGTATGCAAAGCATAGAAGACAGCTTTGCAAACACCCAAAATAAAAAGTAAACACAAAGGCACGGAGTTGAATATTGAGCTCCCATCCCTCGAACAAATAACATTTAAAACCCTGTGCCCGTATTCCATTGTAGTGTTGATTGTTATACCAAGTGGAAGTGAAATGCAGCGTGTTTGTGCACTGCTGCCCTTTGCTAAGCCTAGCCCAATGGTTAGGGTTACCACCTGTCCCACTTTTTGAGGGACAGTCCCTCTCTGCGCAGTTGTGTCCTTACCAAAAATATTACAAATGGCAAATGTCCTGCGATTGTAGGACATAATTATGTCCCATATTTTATGTAATAGTTTCATAAAATAGTTATTTCTGTATCTAAAATACCTAAATGTTACAAGAAACAGAATAAGCAACTAAACTGCTAAAAGAATAAGCTTTCACTTAGGCATAAAAGTAAAGCACTATCCTTTGTACTGACCGTGGGTATGTGTCAGCCTGTAAAATCTGATGTGTGTCCCGAAAATGTCCCACTTTGGCCATCTGAAAAGGTGACAACCCTACCAATGGTCAAAGCATTCGCTCAATAACTGCACATTCACATTCCAAGTCATCCTTGTCTGGATGGCCCAAAGATGAATGGGTATTACCCGGGTCTACCTACCATGTCATTAAAGATAAGTATGTGCGTGTACCTATGTGCGTGAAGTACAGCGTGTGGAAGATCAAATATGCTAGGGTTGTCCTCACAACCATATTGGTACCAGAGATGTGTAGAGTATGCAATGTGTTCTGTTGTTTGTGCCATGGGCCATCAACCAGAGAAGGGATGAATGATGTGTGTGTGGAATATGGGGGGGGGGGGTGACTGGTAATGTAATAATTCGCCAAGGGGTGACTGGGTCGGATGTACAATATGTGAACTGGAGGTGTACGAGGGAGCAGTGGGTGAATCAGAAAGGAAACAAAAGAACATACATTCACATCTGCAATACACCCTGACAGGCCATACTGCAGAACACAATCCCACAAACATATGACCATTAAAATGTGTGAAACACACATACAGAAATGTTACTGGCTCACACACATAATGGTCTGGCCTGAACTGAGCCATCCAACCCCAACACACCTAGATACATAATTGAATACCCATCATCCCCTCCACAGCACCCCCCCCTTGCTGAACATCCACCAAAACCACCCATACTCGGGCTGCTAGCTTGGCACAGCTATATCTGCACATAGTGCCCCCTACCCATATCTAGTAGGCAGTCTCACCCTAGGCAGTTTCAGGCTTGCAAACTAGGTATCCCTTGCATGTATAACCCTCACTCATTTTTGTAAAGCCAAAAGAATTGGAGTCATTGGTGTCCACAATTTTTGGCCATCCCTCATGGGATAAGTGTCTGTTCTAAAGATTAGACTTGGTGGCACAACACGATGTCCAGCCCCGTAGACAACCAGACACAAGTTGCATTAACAGTAGTTGTCCACAACCCTGCTCAGCCTCCAGCCAGTCCTGCAGGACCTATGACCCAGGATTAAACACCTGACCATGATGCGCATCTCCCCACGTGCATTATCAGGAATTTATACCATTCACATTTTCCCATGAAGCTTCCCCATAGCCATCTCCCAAATAGTACATGTCCACAAATTGTATACCCTGTCTAGGTTCCTCATCATAATGATGCACACAACCCCTGTATAAAATGGTACAGGTATCTCCCGTATGCAGTTGTTCATATACATGGCCATGTATAACTCCAGATATGTAGTCATATATCTATAAATGTACATACCTATATTCGCATAGCTACACATCACACTTACATGCATAAAAGTAGTTGTCAAGTATGTGTCCATTTCATAAATATGTATACTTGCAAATGTATACATATGCCTCACAGAAACATATGAATAGTAACATGTACTATACAGATGTACACCACCCCACTGTCACATTTGTTGCCAGTACTGTGGAATGGCTGTAGTAAAGTCATATATCCTAATTACCATCCATACAGAATGTATCACGGATGGTTTAGTGGTAAAACCAGTGACTATGGTGTTCCTGTTCCCAGGTCCAAGCCATGCAATGGCTAATTTTATATGATGGCCATAATAATGGCAGTCGGATATAGGGTAATTAAGGTGCTTTAAAGCAGATGTAAGCAGGTATGCGTGACAGTAAGTGGTGGTCATTCAGCAGTATGGGAAATGTAAATAAGCATGTAGGTGTATATACATGTGTATGTACAATCAGATATATATATATATATATATATATATATATATATATATATATATCCATGAAAAGTGAACATGGTCACAATAAAGCAGTCATAAAGAATGTGAAGGGAAACAGCAGCGGAACCCCCTGTAATATTTAGTGCTGTCATATCAAGTTGCCCAGAGGTGAGCAAACCTCTTGCATCTCCAACCACAGGTAGGATGCTAACAGTGGAACTAACTATGTCCATGTGCTAAGTCTGACTTTCAAACAGGTACAAGGCAGTCCAAGTCACCAGTTGGCCGAGCAGAAGACTAATTGAACACCTTGATCATTATATGAACGTATGTCTCAGGACTATAAGCTTGGGATGTCTGAATATACTTGGAGTGAGCCAACATGCGGGACGTGTCTAGAGCAGTAGGGAATGGTGCATGTGTAGTAGTGTGGTTTTCCCAACAGGAAAATGGATGCCTGCTGTGTTAGTGAAGTGTTGAGGCGTGTGTTCGGGTAACTATGAACCATGGGTATACATATAAATGAAGCAGAACACCAATAGTGTAGTGGTTAGAGCATCCGCCTATCAAGCAGACATTGCCGGTTTGACTGCAGCACACATCATTTATGATGTGTAATCCGTATACGAGCATATCTTGCTAATTTTATGCTGTATAATGATATAATACCATTGAAATGTGAACTAGGGTGATGTATCACAGTAAGAATGCAGAAGGTTTTTGCGTGACGTGAAACGGCGGTTAAACGGAAAACCGAAGCTGAAAAGTGTTGTACTCACCCATTGTCCAATGGTCCTTGTTCTGCCCAGCAACACAATAAACCGCGTTCACCAGGCCTGATGCCAGGACCCTACACATCACAATCAATGTGAATTACTACTAAGACACGGCAGCTATACCTAACTCTGATGTTATCACAAACACAGCAGACAGTACAGTCATTCAACAGTATGATCAAAGTAATTAAATCATATAGATGTATATGCATGCGTACGTACACACACATACATATATATATATATATATATATATATATATATATATATATACATACACACATATCTATATATATATATATATATATATATATATATATATATATATATATATATATATATATATATATATATATATATATAAAATCTATATATACACACATATCTATCTATATATCTATATATATATATATATATATATATATATATATATATATATATAAATATATATATCTATATATATACAGAACAAACATGGGCACAAGAAAGCATTCATAACGAATGCGAAGGAAAACAGCAGAACACCCGTATTATCTAGTGCTGACATATCAAGCTGGTCTGAGGTGGGCAAAATCCCTGCATCTCTAACCACAGGTAGGATGCTAACAGTGGGAGTAACCTTGTCCATGTGCTAAATTTGACGTTCTAACGGGTACAGGGCAGTCGTGGTCCCCAGTCTGACAAGCCTAAACCCAGATGACCATATGAACACCCTGGCAATCATACAAACATATGTGCCAGGACTATAGGCTTGGGACGTCTGAATATACTTTGAGTGAGTCAACATGGGGCATGGGTCCAGAGCAGTAGGGAATGGCGCATGAGTAGTAGTGTAGTTTTCCCAACAGGAAAATGGATGCCTGCTGTGTTAGTGAAGTGTTAAGGCGTGTGTTTGGGTAACTATGAACCATAGGTATACATATAAATGAAGCAGAACACCAATAGTGTAGTGGTTAGAGCATCCGCTTATCAAGCAGACGTTGCCAGTTCGATTGCAGCACACACCATTTATGACACGTAATCCGTATATGAGCATATCTTGCTAATTTTATGCTGTATAATGATATAATACCATTGAAATGTGAACTGTGGTGACGTATCACAGTAAGAATGCAGCAGGTTTTTGCGTGACGTGAATCGGCGGTTAAACGGAAAACCGAAGCTGAAAAGTGTTACATATAAATACATATAAATGAAGCAGAACACCAATAGTGTAGTGGTTAGAGCATCCGCCTTATGAACAGGCATTCACGGTTCAAGTTCAACTATAGCACATATAATTTTCGTTGTGGAATGAATGTTGTTCTGCTGTAAAACTGACATTATAACATGTAAAAGTGAATGTGAGTATCGCATGGGACTATTAACCAGATCCCTTCAATCAAAGTGGTACTGTGATAATGAATAAGGCACAAGTAAGCACAAATAAGCGGCAGTAAACATATGTAACACACAGTAAGCATATGCGAGTGCGCTTGTGCGGGTGTAAGCAGCACAAGCGCACTCACATATGCTTACTGTGTGTGCGAGTGCGCTTGTGCGGGTGTAAGCAGCGCCCAGCATAGGAAATGTAAATACGTATGTACAGATGTAATATATATACATATATATAATTATATATGTGTGTATATATGTTTATATATATATCTATATACATATATATATATATATATATATATATATATATATATATATATATATATATATATATATATATATATATATATATATATACATACACACATACATATATGTGTGTATATATGTTTATATATATATCTATATACATATATATGTAAACAATATGGGGAGAGTGGGCAGTGTGTAGTGGTGTGTTTATACCCCACCTGTGCCCACAGTTGGATGAGTGCTGTAGAGGAGTGGCAGGCAGGGGATCTATGGGCCTAGGCATGCAGGTGTTGGATGGCAGAGCCGTATTAGGACCGCCCCGTGGATGTAAGTAATATTCCGATGTGGGCATAGTAGACACCCATACCTCCCAACCCCTAAGAGCACATCCACTGGATAGTCTGTAAACCATTGGGGGAACACATAGGGACCATACCATTGAACTGTACCCGATTACCAGGGACGTCCCTGATTATGACTCATAATCTAACTCTTTCCCATCTAAACCCTCCTAGAACTAGTGATATTAGGAGGAAAGGTGATAGAATACACGTAATAACGACAACATGTAAGAGTCATAAACAGCATGTACCTCAGACAATGTGTATGAATACATATGCTCTGGGTCTGTCAATGTGTCAGGTTAATAGCACCAAATTTCTAAATGTGTCCCTGATGTTGTTATGCAGTGTCCCTGATGAGTGTTCATTTTCCCCATTTGTATGAGAGGTCTGATAGTGATAGAAAGCACATATTCAGCCGACTACCTTAGAAAGATGATAGAATAATAGGTTAGGATTACCACCTGTCCACCTTTGTGAGAGACAGTCCCCTTTGGGCAGTTGTGTCCTGCAAAATAATTGAAAATATGGCAAATGTCCTGAGATTTTAGGACAAAGATTTCCTATATTGTCTGTAGTAGTTGCATAAAACAATTATTTTGTATCTGAAACACCTAAATGTTATAAGAAACAGAATAAGCAACTATAATGCTACAAGAATAAGCTTTTATTTAGGCAAAACAGTGAAGTTATTTCCTTTGTACTGGCTGTGGGTATGTTTTGCCCTGAAAAATCTGACGTTTCTACATAAAAGTCCCACCTTGGGCAATTGAAAAGGTGGCAACCCTATAGTAGGTATGCGGTAGCATGACTCGGCCGACGGATGTGGGTCCCAAGACCCAATTACTTCCCATGTATCAGCCAGACGGGTGCAGATTGTAAGAGGAACACACAAATAATATGAATAAATCACTGGACAGGCCGCCGATTCCATACAGTCGAACGGCATGCCGTCGCCTAATGGGCAGCCATTCCCGATACTGTAGGCATGTAATCCGATGTAATAGGCATCACAAGGTAATATTGTGGTCCTCGCTCTCACCCAGGGGTGTGAGTGTCAGATGCAAGCACCAATGTCGGTGCATTTGCAAGTGCGGGAGCGAGTGGGTGTAAGCCTGTTTGGCTACCAGTATGCGAGTATTGCACTGGTAAAGCAATGTAGAGGCTAACCGAGTGTAAGAAGCTGTAACCAGAGGTCAGCATTGCTTAAGACTGCACAACCCAATGCACACCTTCTCACAACTGCTTTAATGTGCCTTACTCCCTCTGTATCCAATGGCCTTGTTCTGCCCTGCAACCAAATAAATGGCCTCTGCAAGGCTCGGAACCAGGACCCTGCACACACAGCTAATGTGATTTACCAATACACCATGGCAGATATACAGACAATGGACAGTACCACAAACATATCATACAGCGCAGTCATTCAACAGTATAGGAATGCATCCCATCATGTAGATGTATATATAAGTGTTTATGTCCAGCATATAGGTGCATATATATATATAGAGATATATCAGGAACATACCATGTGGCAACAAAGCATTACAAACAAATGAAATGGGAAACACCAGCGACACCTGTATTATGTAGTGGTGTTGTCCTATGTAATCTCAAGACTCCCTCAGACAGACATGTGTCATTCATACATGCAAACAGTTGTACATTGGCTGTATACATCACTCTGTGCATGTAATGTACATTAACACAACAATACCTGATCAATCATTATGTGTGAACAGTACTCTTGCACGGTGCTGTGTGCAACATCATCATCATGATAAAGGTAAATGGGGTAACCATAGAGGGACCGGTAGTGTTGTGTGTACAATGGGGTCATCCTCATCACGTGTACCTGTACCATTTAGGAGTGATGTGCATACCAGGATCGTGCAACTGAGGGACAGGGGTGAGGATAGCAGGAGTATGTTGTGATGCATATTACAAGGGTTACATGTGTCCAGTGGGCATGTGTGTGAAATGGACAGCTATGTATAGGGCAGATGTTGCCCTAGGAGCCAATTGGCCTTATGTTTCCATAGGATGAGGGTCGGATGTGGAGGAAGGAGAGTAGGTATGGCTGTGGAGGATAGGTAGGGTAGGATCACAGACAAGACAGCATACAGGGTTGGTATATGACACATGTGGGGGGATACACCTCGGACTGGGATGTGTGTTTGGCATTCACAAGCCCATGGGAACAGTGGGACAGAGGTCTCCAGCCAAGGGGAGTCACCACTGCACCTAAACAGCTGCAAAGGAGGCAGTGCTGGGGGCTGTCCAGAAGGTTCAGAATCACCCTGTAAATGTGACACTCTGCCCTTGAGCTTGTGTATCTGGCCTCGGAACCCCTTAGTGAGCCTCCAACACAACACATCCAGGACCGCACTACAGCAGACATTCGTACCTGTCTGGTTCTGCTCCAGGGGGGACAGGTACACCAGAGAAGGGTTTGGAGACAAAACTCTAAGCATCTTCTGCCAAATGCCTAACAGTCCAGGGGTCAAACCCCTGACTGACTAGTCATTACTATTACATGTGCATGAAGTTACTACATGTGCCACAAAGCCGACATGTTGCTGTGCTGTAAGAACATATATGTGTGTAGGTGAGAGACATCTGCAACAGAGATATAGTAGACATACATTAGGTGTAGCACACATGGCTGTCCACGTGAATGGATGCCATTGTCACCACAACCACATTCTCTAATGGACTCGCATTGACACTCTTTCCCAGGGCCACAAATACACAACCTAACTACTTAGTTTGCCACACTGCAGTAATGCACAGGACTACATGCACCACAGGGGATATCTGGAGGTTCTATGTGCTAGGGCATGTGAAAGTGCTTGACATCTGTTGGTATGCCAATGAGGGTTATATTGTGGTTGGGAGCATCATAACCCACATGCAGACACAAGATGCCAGTACTGACATGCATTTATGCATTGCTTCATGGGTGTGTAGTGGTTGGCTGTGCAAGATGGCTGTACAAGGCTGGGTGAGGAGTAATCCTTGGCATCACATCACCCGACAATAGTGTGCAGTGTGGTATAGGGGTGTAGTGTCTGCAGTGTCCCACACAGGTGGGTAGTGCATGAACTGCCCTGACATCCTGGTTACCAATGTGTATGGCCATAGCTTTGCAATGCATGCCATGTCTGTGTTTGATAGTCCTTCACATGGACATTGCCTGGGATGTGCATGTCCCACAATACTGCACAGTGACATGTACAGGTGTACCTGGTTTGGCAGGCACATGTTGAGTACACAGACTGTTATCCACCGATATGCCAATACTGGCCTGGTGTGGCGAAACCTGCTTATAGTGAGCAGGTCGGCCCTGCACCAGCATTGATAGTATGATACAGGTATTCCCTGGTGTCAGTGGCATTGGTCCATACATGGCAGATGTGTACGGCATTGTATGGCCTCTGTGGATCACATTTGATGGCACCAGATATGTTGCAGGCATCCAGTGGGGAACATAGTGAAGGAACAATGTCCACAAATATGTGTCTACTGTGCCACTGTACAGATGCCATGTCCTCTGCAGCCCACTGCATTCAAACCATGCCTACTATCTGCCATCAATGTGCATGGTACTAGCAGCATAGCGGGATATCCTAGGCAAGTGTGTTTGTGTATGGCACATGGGTGCAGGACATATACCGGGTACTAGTAGGGTTGCATACTTTATTCACCAGGCCTTTTTCCAGATTTAGGGATATGGTTTGCCAACACAGTCCCATGGCTGACTGACAGCTGTACTCCTCATGAGGTGGCCAATGTGTCATAAGATGGATACCATATAGGAAAACTACAAACTCCGCTCCCCCATATGTCCAGTGGTTAGACACTCACAACCACATCTACACAGGCTCTGACAGCCAAACACACACACTTGGCATGTCCTGTATACGAACCCCTACCTACCGTATCACACTGCAGCAATACACTTTTAGGGCATGTGCTATGGCAAATAATGGGTTACAGCACACCTACAGGTGTATTCCTAGGTGGGTGACAGCAGGATTGACAAAGGTGGTGATGTGATATGTACAGAGAGTGCATACTCTACAAAGCACTGTATTTGTCTCACACAGGCAGACACACACACACACACACACACACACACACACACACACACACACACACACACACACACACACTCTTGGCAAGTCTGGCATTAGAACACTGACCTAACTACTTCATCACACTACAGCATTACACGGTTACAGAATGTGCTACTGAGATTACTGGGTCACAACACTCCCAGAGGTGTATTTCCAGGTGGGTGACATCATCAGCCTTGCCAAAGGTGGGTATAGGAATTGTATGGAGTGTGAGCAGTCTAAAAGCATTATTTTGTCCTCAGGCAAATGGAGACACATACACACACACACACACACACACACACACACACACACACACACACACACACACACACACACACACACACACACACACACACACACACACACACACAGTTGCAAGTCTGGGAGTAGAACACCAACCTAACTACTTTATCACACTACAGCATTATACAGTTACAGAATGCGCTATCGAGATTACTGGGTCACAGCACACCCAGAGGTGTATTTCTAGGTGGGTGACATCATCATCTTTGCCAAAGGTGGGTATAGGAATTGTATGGAGTGTGAGCAGTCTAAAAGCATTATTCTGTCCTCAGGCAAACAGACACACACACACACACACACACACACACACACACACACACACACACACACACTTGGAAAGTCTGGGAGTAGAACACTGACCTAACTACTTTATCACACTACAGCATTATGCAGTTACAGAACGCGCTACTGACATTACTAGGCCACAGCACTCCCAGAGGTGTATTTCTAGGTGGGTGACATCATCAGCCTTGCCAAAGGTGGGTATAGGAATTGTATGGAGTATGAGCAGTCTAAAAGCATTACAGGCAGACGGAGACACACACACACACACACACACACACACACACACACACACACACACACACACACACACACACACACACACACACGCCAGTGGTGGGAACAGAACACCTGCCTATCTACAGATCACTATTACAATATTACATAGTTACGAGTCACGCCACAGAGACTACACATTTCAAGGCTGTCATTATGACCTTCTAGGAATGCGGACATCAACAGGGATGCTGGCAGTTAAGATGTACATACCTGTGAACCTGTGTGTTTAAAGTAGGAATCCATCCTGAACTGGAGTATACCCATCTGTGGAATGGATGACTACTATCACTATACAGGGTTACAATGACCATGCCCATACACATAGAGGCACATAACCGACACAAGGTGTCACTGGGCATGCTCACACACTTAGTAGCACAGGGCTGTTCGTAATGCACTATGTGTCCATCTACACAAGGTTATACTGGGCATGCTCATACACTTAGTAGCACAAGGCTGTTTGGGATGCACTCTGATTCTAAACACGGAAGGCCACAGTGGCCATGCTATTACAGTTAGACATAAAGAACACATTGTAATGGACTCCGGTATTAGTAGTTGTCATTGTTAGCAGGAACGCTGCACTACATATATCTGACACCGGTCTTATACACGACATCTGCTGCTGTCCATCACCTTAGATGTACCATTCTATACCAAGCACAATACTACCACTCGCAGTGATGTCTTGCTAGGAGTGGCAACTGCTTGACAAACACAATGAGCCAATGTCCTGCTGTAATTACGAGGTTGTCCAGTGTTTGTCATTCTGGGATGACATGACTGAATGTAGACAGGCCTTTGTCACATATCACATGCAACAATGATTCAAGGGAGTGAGGATAATACCTAGGTCGCATTCACCCATATAGTGCCATTCCAAGGCAAATGAACTAAACACAGGATAACACCCTGACACCTAGAGGACAACTACATTGTATGCTTATGCTAACCAGTGCTAGATGTGTAGCGTCCGTAATCACAGCTGCTGACTGTAGATACAACAATGGGGAATACTGACATCTGTGCAGTGAGGAACACCTGGCTGAAGGCTCTGTAGTGCACAATAGCACTACTACCATATACCTCAGAACCAGACATGTGAGCCATAACACAGGTATGGACCACTCCAGGTGGTGGTGTCCCCACATACATAAAGGCCACTCACATGTACTGACCAGTACTCCCACAAAAGGCATCACAGATGAGTCAGGTGCAGGACACAGTGTGAAAAGCTGTATTCTAGGATGTAACCCTCAGATACCACCATGCCCTTGGACCACCAACACACATCCATACATGTGGTAGGACATATAATAGTACACCACCATGTGACCCTTGACCAGTGGACTGTACGACTGTACCAAGCTCTACATCAACTGTGCAGAGTACCTATGTACTGACACAGTTGCATCATGTGTTATGCAATGCAATGATACCACTGTCTGTAACCAGGACAGCTGTGCACATACCAGGGGCCCTCGGTTATTTACAACACTAACAGATTACTGATGCTGTACACCAGTAAATACCCTCATGTTTGGATATGACATACATGTACCTGCCATGGATATGTACATGCCACACACATACAACATATCTGTAAATAGCACAGCTGTTGTTGTCCTTTGCGCAGACAGGTGGCTACAGCCATTACACACATGCACATAGAATGTAGGTCCATGGCTGCTGAATGCTAACAGTATATAAGGTGTGATATCAGTGTTGACAGAGGTAACATTCCCTCTGTACAGGTCACCAATTACACCTATCATATCATATAACAGTCCATGTGTCATGTATGTCATTACACACGTCCACCAACTGCAATGCCTACAAACATGCCCAAATGACAGTATTTTAGGACCTACACACATGTATATGCAGTGGTGTGTGTTCAGATACCATGCGTGTGCAGTTGCTGATGTATGCAGATGACATGTGTCTTAGTGCATCATGCAGTTTCAATGCAGCCTCAACATTGCCAACTGTATATGGTGATATGCTGAAAGTAAGGAAAGATGTACCTCAGGTATGGACAGATGTGTGGACATAACTAAGTGGTGGGGCATCTTTGCAGATGGATGCTTGCTGAGGACAGCTCACAGGTGTGTCACAAGTGGTCCTACAATAACCTGTGTAACCGCTAAGCTATGGTTTTGTTCATTGAAGGGGCACACACACAACATAGACAGTGGTCAGGGTGACACCGAAGGTAAATCACTTGACACCTGTAACAGTTAAGACCTCCCGTGTGCATATATCAGCACAGTTGCCAAAGGAAGCATCAGTACACTTTGTAACGTGTGCAATACTGCTGTAAGTCTATCATATGTATCATGAGATAGGCAGGTGTTTGATTCACAGTACTGGCATGTGTGGTTGCGTGTGTGTCCATATATGTCATGCATGGTGGGGAATACATCTCAATTGTTACTCACTCTCCTATACACTGTTGTAGACATCTGTACAGACTGCAATGTAGAAAGCAGGACATAAGCAGGGGTGTGTATCTCACACATGTGAGCTATCTGTATGTGCGTGACATAGATGTAATCAATAGTGAATGCCACAGTATGTGTGTGTGTGTGTGTGTGTGTGTGTGTGTGTGTGTGTGTGTGTGTGTGTGTGTGTGTGTGTGTGTGTGGTTATGTATGGCTGTCTGGTCCCCGGAGTGAGGCTGTATGTTACCATACTGAACTGATAAGACCCCTCCCCCCATCCAGGCGATGCAATCTACTATCTGTGTTGATGTCCCCGATCTTAGGCTATACTGACTACCTGTACATGTGTAATCTCTGTGGCGCGTCATGTAGGTGCACAGTACTGTAATGATGATTTGCACATAGGCAGGGGTCCTCACCTCAACACTAGCAACTGTGTGTGTGAGTGTGTGTTACTGTGTCAGTGAATCTGTGAGTGTGTGGGTGTGTTACTGTGTCTCTGAATACATATGTGTGAATACCTGAGTGTGTGGGTGCAGTTGTGTGTTCGCATCCTGTCATGGGAATGTGTATTACTGCTTCCCAATGAGGCATCACACTTCCCACTGGCCTCTACCCTTGTCATCAGCTAGACCACTCTCTCTTCCCTCCCCACTCCATGTAACTGTACCTGTGATGTCACCCAGTATGGATGTCATGTCTGTAGCCACAGTAGCTTAATGCACAGCTATCATGCTCTTGGATCAGTAGACATGTTTGGAACGTGGGACTTTCTAACTGTGATGTGGAAACTACAAGGTGCATGTTGGGATTTCCATACATACCTGTGAGTAGTCCACATTTACATATGGGACAAACACTGACATCCACCGGCACATGCAATTAGATCTGAAGAAGGAAAGCAGAACATCATGACCAACATGCAGTTTCTGTTGTTACACAAGACACATACTGTTAACAGTACAACATGTATTGTAAACCTGTACTACATGGTATGTCTGCTGCCTGTCAACAGTACACAACAATTGTAATCCACACTTATCTTCCTAGTCTGTTCACCTTGTGCATCAGACCATATGAGCATGTCCCTGCACCGATGATGTGGATGACAGGGAAGTGGCGCAGGCATCATCATATGCACAGGGTGATAATTTTGCCAGAGGCCTAGGCTGCACCATTGGATGACATCATGTGTGTGGGTTAGGGCTTTTGATCTAATTGGGCGTGTGTGTTGCGGTGCCCTACACATGTTTCTGGTGTATGCGTGTATGTTTGCACACAGTTCTGGCATGTGTCTGGCCTACACAGGGGTATTATTGACAGCTGAGGACTGTACAGGCCAGGTTTTACAGTTCATGGTGTTCGGCCATGGCCACTTGACATGTGCCTGCCAGGGGTTCCACGGGCACTACCAGGTAGAGGTGCAGATTGGGTACTGTCTGATAACACATGTCCACTGGAACCATGTCCCTGTTGGGACCATCCAGGGCCATGTTCACATGGCCTGCTGTGTTGTGGTGTGGACAGCACAGCACCAGCTGCACTGCTGCTGCTACCGCAACTATGGGAGTGGGCAGTTGAGGTAGCTTGTTCACGTAGACCTGAAACAGGTGATGCACAAGGCCTATGTCCACGTGCCCGACGCCTCACTCCTACCAGACTTTCCAGCACAGACAGCTTATGCTTGCGGATTGTCATGCCACAGTCAAGGACTCCAACCATGTCACCAAATTGTCTATCCAAAGCTTCAGCAATCTGCTGTTGAGCATTTACCATTGCCTGGATGTTGTTGTTTAAAGAATGGACAGCAGCCCTCTGAAGCCTCTGATCTTCTCTGTTGTGCCATTCAGCATGTGCCTGTGCCTCCATTACAGCCTGAAACATGCATCTGGTGACACCAGCTGCTGTGCTCTGTCTTGCAGGGGCATGTTGGCCAGAGGTCCTCTTATGAGCAGCACTGGCCACATGCCTGTGTGGGGCATCACCAGTCAGTTGGCTGACACCATGGTGTGCAGGCACACCTTCCATAGCCTCCACACTTTCCTGTTCCAAGCTACCACATGCCAGCTGTCCTTCCTCTATGCACACTGTTGATGGGGTATGTGTAGGCATGAGAACTGTGCGGGGATGAGGGGGATATAGGTGGAATGGCAACCAATGGCACAGATTCAGCCCCTGACAACCCTGCCTGTGCCTCAATCATACATTCATCATCACTGCTAGAGTCTGTGGGGACACTAACATCAGATGGACTGCAGGAGGGGGATGCACTTATATCACCTGTGAGGGGCAGACAAGAACTGTACATTACAATCTATACAATAGACACACACACACACACACACACACACACACACACACACACACACACACACACACACACACACACACACGCATGCTATGGCACCCAACATGCATGTGATATGACAAAAGGCATGTAACATGCATGTGATACGGCAGACTGCATGCAGCTCAGACAATAATAGTGGTAGCTATCATACATCCCTGGGTTTCACACAACAGCATGCATGTGTCATAGCAGAAGGCATGCAAATTACACAATCATAGTAGTAGTTAGCATACATCCCTGTGTTACACCATGTAGCCCAGCACAGGTTAAAAGTACACCTGCCTGACGTGTGGCATATGACTTTGACAATTACATGTAGTATGACATGTGATCTGCTGACGTGTACAATGACATGTATACATGTTTAACACAATGGTGATATGTCAAATATACAGTGGGGTAATGGTGTCCCAATGCAGTGTTGCCTGTCTACCCTACAGATATACTGCACATTTAGCTGATGTGCATGGCCATTGCAGGGAATCATGAGACATCTCTATTGCTATACAGTGTGAGTTACAGACACAGTTCATAGCCATGACTGTATTCAGATACAATACATATATACTGTGGAATGTGACCCACGTCACTGAGGTGTATATACACTAAACCATGATGTGAAATGTGTGACACAGGTCACCAAAGGGTATATGGATGACACCCCTGCACATCTGCAACCATATTGCTGCTGCCTGGCAACTATGGCCAGACATGGCAAACACGTCGGTACTTCATGTCCCACATGACATCTGTGTACCACATACACACACACACATGAGGAGTAAGGATAACATTGATGTCCGACACCAGCAAGGGGAATGTACTGTATCTGTGGGCTGATGTGGTTGTCTGTGTATGTATGTGGATACTGTACAGTTGACTGCTGTTATGTTGTGACACACTCAAGATGTTCAACACATCTTACATGGTGGATTGATGTCACGCCTACACAAGATGTGCACAGGCCTGTAGGATGTCTAGTGTTCCACATCTGCAATATAACCATTACACAAAGGCCATAGGTGGACCATGTGGAGCCAGTGTATGATAGGGTGTACACACAAGCTCATCACGTCTACTGTGTGTGTGTTGCTTCATGTCTCTGGCCATCCTCCATGGCCATGTGTGTACATGTACTGGCCAAATGGTTGTGACCGGCATCTATTTCCCATGTCTGTGTTGTCCCATATGACATACACCCATAGATGTCATATGCTCCACTGATGACAGGGTTATGCAGACAAAGGGTGGTATGTTTGGTATGTGGGACAGGTTTTTCAGGATAGTTAGGCAGTGTTGCAGCCAGCCCACTAGATGTCATGGACATGTCAGATAGCACATCACATTGTGTGACATTCATAGCAGGGGTATGATCCACACCGGTGAATCCTGTGGGCTGGCCATACTCCAGCTCACTGTGTAGTACTGTTTGTATTCCCCACATGTGTAGTTCTGATCTGTAGATCACTACAGTGAACAACACCTCCATCATTGCATGCACAGCTGTCCACACTTCTGGCAATGACAGTTTGTGAGGTTTCATGTCGGTGTTTCACATAGTTTGCAAGTATTGCACATGGGTAGCCATTGTGATGCATTCCAGGTCTGACCTGTATATTGTGACAGGATCATACATTATGTGTACATGTGATAAATGGCCACATGGCAGATTGATCTGTGCATTAACATGCCTGATAAATAATAGCAGTCTCACCTGCAATTAGCTGCTGTCGCAGTGGAATGCCAGAGGTATCTAAATAGGAGTAACACAGCAGTATGATCATTATCCATGCCTGTATGATAGCTACAGGGTCCAATGTGCATGTTAACACATACGCCAGTACAATAAACTATACTATGGAGTATGCACATGCGTGCATACACAGAGTAGCATACTATAGTATGTGGCATGTGTGTATACATGCCTTGCATAAGATGTTACATTACATATTGTACAGTGACACGTAGCTATATGGAATATAGTTGTTATAGGTGCAGTAGTGACTTACCAGGCAACTCCAGGATCGGTGGTTGAGAGGCACCCACCTCCACGATATCAGCTAAGGCTTGTGGATGTTGTTCTGCAGGTGTTCCCAGGTTGGCCAGTAGCTCCTCAGTACATGTGAGTGGGGGCTGGGTTGGTGGCCCACCACCTGTTGCACCTTGTTCCCTGGTGATTGCATTCGCACTCTGTTTTGCCCATCTAATGAGGTCTGTACAGTATCTGCGCACCTGCTGGTATGTGTGGTTGTGGCCATCCACATCATTAACCCTCCTGCAAAGTTGCTGTCACAGGGCATCCTGCTGCTGTGCATCCTGTGGCACATGGCTGAACAGGACATCATGACTGTCATGTAGGTATGGGATGAGGGCCTCATCCTCCAAGCGGGTATAAGGTGGTAGTCTTGCACGCGGCATATCTGGAAAACATAATGATGTAGACAGGTCACAGTAACTCACAGAGACGTACAGAGCTACAGCTGAACATCATATTTGTTACGATTAAATAGTTGTCTTTGCAAATCTACATGACACCGATACCAATGACATGTTTGTGTCACACACATTTGACACTCAATGGTGACTGGATATTATCACCATATATGTGTGTGTGTGTGTGTGTGTGTGTGTGTGTGTGTGACCTGATTACATTGCTCATACTCCATGTGGATGCTGTCTTGATTTGGGCATGACTGTTTGCCTGTACTGGTGTTCTTACCTATCAGCACATGCCTGGATGTGTCCACATTAATGCAGTCGACCTTGATGCTGTGTATATGTCACATATAAAGACTTACACTGCCTTAACAGACATGACCTGTGACCCTGCAGACTTGCTCATGGGAAGGTTTTTACATATGTGTGTTTTGCCATGTACATCTACATGGCACTGTACAGCAGTTCAACATCCTGCCATGTATCACCTGTGTTGCACATGTGATACACATGGGACACTGGCTAGCCAGATGGTATTTGCAGGGATGGATATCAACTATAGCATGTACGGTCAATGTCAACTAGTAGGCTATATGCCCTGGGCCATGTAATAATCTAGGATGAAAGGTTACCTAGCTGTAGCCGACAGGTGGGTTTCTGGGGCCAGGTGAAGCAGTGCCACATAACTGATCCACAGGGTTAATGATACATTTACCATGCGGTCATCACACCATGTCTGATAGGGGGCAATGTACAGCTTTGCTGGACAGGGATGCATAGTATGGCAGGAGTATGTAAAGTGTATGGGACAATGATCTGTCCAGCATGTGGTGATCCTTGTACTAGGAAGGTGGATGTCCATGAAGTATGTGTTTGAGATCAGGATGTGTACGTGTAACATGTCCAACATCACTGGGTTGGACATGGCTTTATTCAGGGTAGGCATCATGCTACATAGTGGAGATGGGGATTGGGAAGGCTGGTGTAGGCCATCTGAACATGGCCAATACCCCTTAAAGGAAATATGTGATCTGATATGGGTCACTTGAGTGTTGAGTATGGCTGGACAATGATCTCTATGTTCATGGATGGCACCTTATCATGATTAGGGTTGCCACATATGACTACCTGACAGGTGTGGTGACATAACTATCACAGGAAAGACAACTGCCAGATGCATCCCTTACACACAGTGTCCATTATGTTGACCGCTGCCTAGGTTATAGCTCATGGGTACAAGGTTATTAACATAGGGGTGACAATGCAATATGTAGCTGTCAGATTGTGGCCATATGTCACACACCTCACCCACAAAGCCTTTTCTGTATTTTGTCCACAACACTCTCAGTCAGCTATTGCTCCTAGGTCATAGTCATTCACATACTTCAATAGGCAGATGCCTTCTGTTAGTCTGTGTGGTATAGACTACAATGAGGGTTAGTACAATGAATTAAACCTGTCTTACTGTAGCTGGCACTGGTATGACATGCATGTATTATTCAGACACCTTCTGTAGTGTTGGTTTTGCCAGCAGTCCTGTTGCAAAGCACTCCTTTGACATAGGAATGTACATCTAGTATACTGAGTGTAGGTGGAACACGGTATGGGTGATGATGTCATATGACCTGGCAAGGTTATGATATGCAGTGTGAAATCAACCTTACTTTCATCTACATCTGTACTGCTGACATCAAATAAGTTGATCAAGGTTCATGGCCTTTCAGACCAGAGTCAGCAGGGTAGTAGTGCAGTACTTCCCATTATCAGTGGTGTCTCCCCCTTTGTGGGTTGTGATACTTGTTGGTGTGCACCATTCAATGTGTACACAGTCTGAAATGAAGCTATGTTTTACATTATGTGTATGTGGAGAGCAACTTGTTTTGCCATATGTGTATGATACAACCTGGGATGTGGACAGGTCCCATGCAGCCTGAGTGCAGCTTGTACCTGCATAGTTGTAGTTACAGGGGCTCTGTAGTGTACAATGATATATGATTGTGTACCTGTTGGGGGAAGTGTGTTTATGTTATCCAAGACCCTATCTGGATTGATTATTCATGCTCAGCACTTGTAAGCACTACGTAAGCTACTAATTACTATAGCACTCAATCTTCCTCATTACCTAGAGGTAAACAGTTTTTGTACATAAGTTTCTCACTTGCTTAGAGTAAAACACCTCTTGTACTCACTTTCCTCACTTATATAGAGGGGAAATAGTTTTATATTCAGGCCTGTCCAAGGGTCAGCTCCCAGTGTTCTCTCCTGTCTATCTGATGAATCTGGGCATCTTGAGGCAATGTAGAAATTGCCTCATGTACAGAGACAACCCTCTCCGCCTACCACCCAACACTACAACCTGTGAGAGATGCACTTATCTAGCCAAACTGGAGGTAAAGGTCTCTCCAGCCAAGACTGTACTTGACAGTCATGTGGAGAAGGTAAACATTTGCACCACACAACACTCATCACATAGTCTCACTAAATCTACACCACCATAATCCAAATATAGTAACAGAAAAACATTTGCGGAGGCTCTCAATAATAATCTGTCTAAGCAACAGAGACCTCCAAAGCGGAAACAGAAGCAGCCTCCATCCCCCAACATAACCCCAATGACATATAGCCCACAGACTCAGTGTGCCACTCAACAACAGCCAATAAGGCAAAACAACGTACAGTAGTCATAGGTGACTCTATAGTCAGGAATACTGATGTCCCACTCACCAGGCTAAACAAGGAGAAGAGAAGGTTACTGTCAGCTGCCTCTTGGGTACCAGGATCCACCACATAACCCACACACTCAGGTCACTCCACAACAAGTACAAATATGACTCTGTCATTGTCCATGTTGGTGTGAATGACCTGAGATTTACCTCCCTGGACTACATGAAAAGAGACATGGAAGAGCTCTCCGATCCTATAGCCCAGGCAGGTATGACCCTAGCCCTGAGTAGCATTCTGCCATTGCCCAGAATGATACTGCAGTATGAGGACAAAATGATTGACTTCAACAATTGGCTAAGCTTCTGGTGTCATTCTAAGGGGATCCAGTATCTGTTTCCTTGGGATGACATGGTCATGGTCTCCTTGCTTTGCCACAGATGGTCTGCACCTGTCACCCCTGGGATTCTGGATACTGGCTAAGGCTCTTGCTGCCCCTATAGTGCCTTCTTTAGGCAAGGTTCAAATAACATATTCACCACTATGACATGAACAGGCAAGCACAAACTGAGGGTAATGCTACTCAATGCTGGAAGTCTAAATCTCAAAATGCACTCACTCAAGGCACTCCTTGTAATAGAGAACATCAATATCTGTGCAGTGACTGAGACCTGGTTCAAGGCTCCAGAGAGCACCCCTGCACTACCAGCCTATAACTCATACCACACTTTTCGGCCATGTAACCTGGACCTAAACGCCCAAGGCAGAGGGGTGTCCATATTCATTAAGGATATCCACCCCTCCAGGCTAGTTACTTAGCACAATGCATCCAAGGTTATCCAAGTGCAACTACCTCTGGGCTAAACTGCAATCCAAATTGTAGCTTGCTACAGATCCCCCACCATGCCCCAAGATTCCCACTCCCCTTTTCTTGAAGTACTGGAAATTATTAGGGTTCAACCAAACACCCTACTAATGGACGACTTCAACTACCCCACCATTAACTGGGAAAACTACTTGTGTACCAACTCATTAGCTCAATGCTTTCTGGAATTCATAAACTCCAATGCCCTGGATCAACTTATCCACACCCCCACCAGGGGCAACAATATCCTAGACCTAGGCATTACCAACATGAATGGCCAGTGTTCCACACCTGAAGTCAACTTCTCATTGGTCCAATCCGACCATAAGCTAAACACCCTTGATATCCACATCCCGTCCCCACCCCCCATTAAAGAAACCAAAGTATAATATTAATACAAAGCCAAATTCATGCTTCTTAAGACAGAAGTAGTGAACTTCATGACACCCATGCAGATGGACAATACAGTTACAACTGCTGAAT
The DNA here is from genome assembly GCF_019279795.1 of Protopterus annectens. NCBI lineage: Eukaryota > Metazoa > Chordata > Ceratodontiformes > Protopteridae > Protopterus > Protopterus annectens. The sequence goes on from NC_056748.1 coordinate 966,374,631, forward strand.
CCTACACAAATGCACTCTATAAGCACTTACACGAGTGCATGGATCATGCTATCCCAAACAGAACCAAGACACTATCTTCCAAAATAAGGAAGCCAATCTGGTGGTCCCCTGCTATAAACAAACTGCACTGCAGAAGGAAGAAACTGTTGCAAAAGAGGGTACAATCCCATGAGTGGAGGAGCTCCCTGGTCAGCCTCAGTAAGAAGCTGAGATCCCTTATAAGATCCTCCAAAGCTAGCTACGACAAAAAAAAAATGCCACTAATTCCAAGGAATCCCACAAAGCATTCTATAGCTATGTTAAATATCTCGATGGCAACACCCAGATCTGCTCTGAGTTACAGCACAAAGGCAAGAACATTACAGAACCAACTGATATTTCCAACATCCAGGCAGATAGGTTCAGTGCTACCTTTCCCCCCCTCTCACCCCCTTAAGGGCCCATATCTATACAGGAAGAATGCAGAGTCCCTGTAATCACAACTACACAGGTAAAAGCTGCACTCTAAAGCTGATATCACAGCATCCATGGGACCGGACAACATCCCAGGCTGCATTTTACACGAACTTCAGAACAAACTGTCTCCCACTTAAGCACCATGTTCAATAATAGCCTCGCATCAGGCTTTGTGCCCCCTGAATGGCACACAGCAAAAGTTATTCCACTCCACAAAGGTGGCACCACAATGGACCATAGGATCTATTGCCCTATAAGCCTGACTAGCCTGGTCTGCAAGGCTATGGAGCACATCATCAATGATCTCATTCACAGAGACATTGGGTAACTCTAAACCTTTGACCCCACCCAGTTTGGCTTTGTTAAGGGCAGACCATGTCTCCTAAATCTGGTGGACTTCTTTGAGACAGATACCAAGGCATTAGATAAGCGTAAGGAGGTCAACACAGCCTACCTTGATCTCTCAAAGGCTTTCAACACCATTCCCCATTCTGGTATTCTCAACATACCCATCCACCTGAACATTAACCCCTACATTGCAAGATCATTTGCAAAGTGGCTCATGGACAGAACCCACACAGTGGGAGTTGCATACCCTAGGTCTGACTGTAAACCAGTTGCAAGTGTCGCCCCCCAGGGCTCAGTCCTAGGACCTCTCATGTTCGGTATATACTTCTCTGAGGTACAGGCAAGCACAGGAGGACTTTGGCTGGAAAGGTTTTCAGATGACTGTGAATTAGGGGCCATAACTGGTTCCCCAGCTGATACAGACACCCTCCAGAAGGTTTGCACTGAGACGGATACCTGGTGTCAATATCATGGCCTCAAGCTGAATGCCAAAAAGTGCATAGTCATCCCCTTTGGATAAAACTAATTATCCGTGGTCTACCACATAGGTGCTAGTCCCCTACATACAGAAAAGGTAATAAGGGATCTGGGAACCCAAGTAAACGGCAATCTCTCCTTGGATAACCATAATGCCAAGGTGGTTAGAATATCCTTCTACATGGCCCCCCAATCTCAAATGGGATCGCTTCCAGAACAAAGGAGGCCATTGTGCCTCCCTACTCATGACTTATTAGACCCATTAAAGGATACAGCACCCCATTTGGGATGTACCTTGCAAGACAACTGCAACAGCTTGAAAGACCAGAACATTACCACACCAAGAGGATTACTGACCTCAAACAGATGACCTATGTAGCTCAATTAAATAAACTCCAGCTGTACTCAGTTGCATACCGCGTACTCAGAGGTGATCTCTGCTTGACATACAAGGCCCATATCCAACCCAGAATTGCTGGATATGCTCCACCTAAACAAAAGACCCTGAGCGCCACATGCTCTAGGGACATACACCTAACCACAATGCTAACTAGGACATGCTGGAGGGATAGATTCCTGACCCAGAGACTCCCCATGCTTTGGAACATGATTCCAATGTACATCAGGCAGGGCCCCTCACTAGCACTCTTCAAGAGAAACCTTGATGGGTGGATGGGAGACAGACATGTACCCTGGGGATCACTGCAGTGGCTCTGCTGGACATAGGCACAGGGAACTAATGGCTCTGCTGTTCAGAGGCACAGTGAACTAACCTAAGGGGGTGGTGGAAGCCAACACACTCTAGCTTGGGCAGACAGCCTAGTACCTACCTTTGAACTTATTACATGTCTTATGTGCATGGATAGTTAACTAGCTCTTCCATTTTACTTTGCTATCATGCTGATAAACTGTCGGGTGACTATAAGTCATATGTATCCTGTTATTGTATATTGTAAATGCCAATGGACATAACTAATGTTTGCCTAACATAATAGTAATGCAATGTAAAATGTAATACATATCTGCCTACAATACTGTACATTACACAGTTACTGGCACAATATCCCACAATGCAAATCATAATTGCACAGTAGGCCCACCTTCGACATGTTATTCTCAGTAATACACCCATACATATGCCTACTGTTACAATATATCAACATATACAATCCTCTGTTATAGCACATACTTGTTGGACCAACTCTGCCACTGACAGTGGATGGAGAGGAATTGTTGGGTTCAATGCCATTATATAGCATCCCTTGTGGTGTATACGGTGTTTGCCTTGTGACCTATAGCAGTACACACATAAATACTACAAGCGTTACTATGCTCAACAATACATCACTACAAGATAACTGTTTCCACTATATGCATTGCGTACACTTTAATTATTAAAGAACAGGTACTACATACACAGACATACTGAATGTTCTACATACCTTATTAGTAACCCGAGGTGTTGTTGACTGTTATTTCAATCCCTTTCAGTTTGTGTTTCAATCTTCTTTGTAATGTTCGGCTGGTATATACAGATGGTTTGAATGTATGACATGCCATCCTTTTATAGTTAAATATCGGTAACATGTGCTATCCTGACCATCAATTGGTGTTGCAAAGTAGTTAATTACATGCACATCAGCTGTGCAGCTACTCCATTAGCCGATACCATGGCAACAGTGGTGTATAATTGAGTACTCCACTTGGGCGTTGTCTCTTTGCCTTACTTTCGAAGAAGATGGCCTGGATGTGTTGTTTGTGATGTATTGCAACAGCTATATGGAGACAGACAGAGATATATTAGCTTCATGACTCCTGTGGATTGTGTGTAATGGCTAGAAGATGTTCTACATGTGTGTACAGCTGTTATATTTCAGAACATTGCTACTTATGCAGGGTTTGTTTGTACCTGATACTTCTGCAGATGTTTCAGTATGGCAAGGATGTTTGGGCAGCTAAAGGCTGTATGGCTTTGCATGGAATGTTAGGTGATTTACAGTGTGCTCACCAGACAACTTTGGTATGGTGTACATGTGTATCATACTGTGCTGTTAATCAGTAATTGGTAACACTTCCTGGTGTACAGACAACCCTCTGAAACAGGATTAGTGCAAACAAACCCTGTAACATCAGCAGCTGTTCCATTGTATAACAGCAACTATTTCACATAGGGCCATGTTAGTGTGTCTCTGACAAGGTATGTTAAGGCTTCTGCAGATGTCGTACAGTGAGTGAATAATTTGTGATGTTATTACAGTTTGTATTGTAATTGGTTTGGGTGTGGGGGAGATGTTGGTGGGTGTACATAGCAGATACAGATGTGTAGGAACTGCTTTTATACATAATCAATATGTGTGTGAGGGTTCCTTCCCTATTTGAACGCCTATCCTTTAGTGGACTAATACTATGGTAATTGCAGGGTGATTCATTAAGGCACTGTTAATTGGTTCCTGTATAGCATGCAGGTGATGTTAGTCCTTGAATCCTTTTGGCAATACATCGGAATGTAATAAAGTGTTGCTACATGAAAGCTACCTGTGCATTTCTGTCATAGGTATTTGCAGTCATTGGAGTTGTGTTGGTGACTGACCCTCTTTGGCTAGGGTTGCCACCTTTTCAAATGGCCATAGTGGGACATTTTTGGGACACCATCAGATTTTACAGGCCGACACAAACCCACGGTCAGTACAAAGGATAGAACTTTCCTTTTTTGCCTAAATATAAGCTTATTCTTGCAGCAGTTTAGTTGCTTATCCTGTTTCTTGTAACATGTAGGTATTTAGATATAGAAATAACTGTTTTATGCAACTATTACATTACATATGGGACATAATTATGTCATACAATCTCAGGACATTTGCCATTTTTAATATTTTTGGTCAAGACACAACCACCCAAAGGGGGACTGTCCCTCGCAAAGTGGTACATGTGGTAACCCTATCTTTGGCTCATGTTTATAGCACATATTTGTAATAGTGTATAGGCATATACTCTCCATATCCTTTGTTCATAAAGTTTGGTCGTGGCGGAATGTGTGATTGCTATGGTCCATGTTATACTCATATATGAACACGTCAACCGATGTATACGGGATACGTATGGAATCCCGAACGCACACAATTCCAATGCCCATAGTACCGGGCCCAGACTCCCATACCCCACATTACCGAACACTCAAACTCACGACAGTCAAACTCGCGAAAGTAACACAAACACAGAACACACACACACGCACACACATACACACTGCTACCCACCACATCCAAACAAACCATCCAACACTACGTATGAGCAGGTGGGCAAGCCCCCATGTGGGTGGCTGCACCCCCCATACCCCCCTACTTTAATATTCTACCTCTGAGATCGCACAAACAGATGCACAAAGCAAACCCACACCCACACATTACAGTCCCCCAGGAACACACACCACACTCAGAACACACACTTACACACACTACAGCCCTCAGAAACACACTTACACACAGTAACCTACCTGAACTGCAACAGCAGAAGCACTAACTAAATGTCCCTTAACATCGGGATTTTAAAACTTGTGCTTCTGGTGTTTCGGTACTGTGGTCTTTCGGTCTTTAAGCTTCGAGATTATGCGCATCGGTATGTCAAGCATTCGGTATTTTGTAGATATCCCATTTATATGTACCTCCATGGTTGTGTAGATGTTGTTAACCTATCTATATACCTACATATATATGTATATCCCTATATATCAACATATAACCCTCTCTATCTTCTAATCCTGGCAGTGATCATTGTACCTCTCAGAGCAGGCACTGGTAGTGAAAGGGTGATTAACGCACATTTCAGCAATTGTGTGTTCCAAATATTTATTATTCTGTGGAATACTACCTATATATGCAAGCTGTGGTTAAGGTATACTATGTAACATGTAAATCATCTCTGACTTTATTGGGATTTGAACCACAACTGCACAGATATTATGCAAATGCTGTAGCCATTACACTATTGACATTAACATTCCTTCTGCCTATTTCCTATGTCCATGAATCCTATGTGTAAGCTTGGCTACACAACAGGTGGAGCCACCCACACCCAGTGAGCTTCTCGAAATATCAACATAACACATGAATTGAGAGACTATACATTAACATCCTAACTACATTTGGCATAGCCACTCACTGACACACTTCAGGGGAAACCTTGATGTGGGACTGGACAACAGTATATACACCCCTGGGATCATGTGTCCCAGAAACATACAGCCAGGGTGTGGGGGAGCCACTCAAGTTTTATAGCTGCAAGACCTTGGGGAAATTGAACGCTGTTGGGTTGTTATGTTAACATGCCCTTTTGAAATCACTATGTGCCCCTATCACCCTACAGCACCCCAGTCTTCAACAGCTTCCAGCAACTCTGCCTGGAATCACTTCATTGGCTATGCTTGACAGAGGCTCAGTTACTTCATCAATGGTGCAGGTAAAACCACCACACTGTAGCTATGCTTCTAAATGCCCTTGGGCAGATAGCCTACTACCTATTTGTGAACCTCTACAGTGCAGGCCATCTCCAACATCATATGTGATTATACAGAGATTTGTGATCACAATATACAGTGTAAAATCACCATGTAGTCAGACAACAGTTAAGTACAGCAATAGCATACAGACTACTGGCTATTGGCACCCCCATAGTGCCGTTTTTAGGCAGGTCTCAGAGGTGAATCTCTCCTCCATGAACTGCACAATAGTGGAATCAATGAGGGTTAGGCTACTCAACACCAGAGGTAGTACTCACAACATGCATACACTCACAGCACCCCTCAGTATGGACAACATCTACATCTGTTCTGTGACTAGGACCTGTATAAGGCTCCTGTGAGCACACCGGCAATACCAGGCTACAACCCATAACACACATTTCAGCCACTGAACATGGACTGGCACAGACATGGAGGGGGTATATCCATATTCATTGGGGATACCTACACCTCCAAGTTAGTGGGGCAGCATGATACCTCTGTGATCATCCATGTGCAGCTAACATCAGCCACTACTGCAATGCAAACTGTGAGCTGCTACAGATAACCCTCCATGACCCAGGAGCACCACTACAACTATCTGGAGACAGTGGTAAACATGACAGTCCTACCAGACACCCTGTTACTGGTCAATGTCAGCTACCCTACACTTAACTGGATAACCTACTTGAGTATTCACTTCCAGGCCCAGCACTTCCTGGGATTTATCACCTCATATGGCCTGTATCAGTAGAAAGATGGACTAACGAGAGGTGAAAACATACTAGAAGTGGTAATCACTGACATGTGCAACAGGTGCACTACAGCAGAGGTAAACCAGTCATTGTTTAGATTTGACCATGAACTATTCACTGATGATTTCCACTCTCAACCATCTCCCCCACCCAAGGAACACACAGTGGATACCTTTCCTACAGCTAAATTCACAGTACTAATGACAGAGGTGGGAAGGTTCACAGCCCCCACGCTCAGGAATGACACTGCTCAAGATACAAACAGAATTACAAATGCACTCTATAAGCACCTACAAAGATGTATGGGTCATGCCATCAATGGCAAACCAGGACTCGCTACTCCTACATAAGGACACCAGTCTGCTGAACCCCTGCATTATACAGGCTATACAACAGAAGTATGAAAGTAGTCCAGAACAACAGTAAATCCCAAGACATGCAGACGTCTGTGACCAGTATTAGCAAGATACTTATGTTGCTCATGTAATCATCCAAGGCTGACATTCACATGTAAATAGGCATGGATTCGGAATATGACCACAAAGGCTTCTTTGGCTATGTCAAGGATGTAAGCAGTAACACACAGATTTGCACTGTGCTGGTGCAATATTGCACTGAATATACTGACCCTAATAATATCACACATACTTGATGATACATTCGGAGCAAGCTTCACCCCCTACAAGCTCCGCAACAATACCCAAAACGTACAGTATCCCAGACATCTGAGACATACAGGTGGTAATGGCCCTTTAAAATGGCATGACAGAGCATCAATAGAGGCAGATGGTGACCCAGCTTGCATCCTGCAGACACTACAAGACAAAGTGACCCCCCTGCCTAATATAGCAATTCAACATCAGCCTCTACACAGGCTACATTGCCATTCACTGGCGCAGGGCAGCAGCTATTCCACTCCATCAAGGTGGTGACACAACTGACCATGGTAACTACCCCCCCCATAAGCGTGAGTAGCCTGATCTGCACGGCTATGGAATGCATCCTCATGGCTCTCATTAACATAGACAATCGTAACCTCCAGACACTTGACCCAACCCAGGTCAGCTTGATTGAGTGCAGATCATGCCTACTGAACCTGTTTAACATCTTACAGTCACCTAGACTTTAGGTGTGGGGTGTGGTAGTTCACACATACTACCTGAACCTCGCCAAGGGTTTTGACACCATTCCCCACTCAGGTATTATTTCTACACTCACCAGCCACTATATACACCCATACATCACAGGTTTGTTTGCCAACAGGCTTACACACAGAACCCACATGGTAAGCCTAGCAGCCTCCAGGTCCAACTCTTGATCAGTCACATCTGGTGTCCCACAGGACTCAGTCCTGGGACCCCTACTGTTTGCCATATACTTCTCAGAGGTACGGGCTAACACAGGTGGATTACAGCAGGCCATGTCTGGTGATTACAGCAGACTGGGAGCCATAACTGACAGTCCAGCTGTCACAGATGTCCTTCAAGGGGCCTCACATAGACCAACACAGGGTGTCAGAGTCATGGCCTCCAGCTAACGGCCACATACTGCATGGTCATTCCTTTTTGGAAACTACACACACACATGTTAACACATGAGTGGCAGACATTATAATTCAGACGATGTAATGGGTATGTGGGGACTACATTACATAGTGATCTCTCCTTTGACAGTCATATCTGCAAAGTAGTTAGGACATCCATAGTATGTAGGCCATCTGATTACTTAAGGGTTCACATCTAAACAGACTTAGGTTATTGTGCCCCTTTACTCATCACTCATCAATCCCATCATCGAGTATGATAACCCATTTTGGATGTACCTCAGAAGATACATACGACAGCTGGAAGGGCCAAGAACGTACCTTGCAAAGGAGGGATAATGCCCTCAGACATGTGTCCTATGCTGCCAGTCTGCATAAACTCTTGCATTACTCAGTGGCATCTCATTTACTCAGAGATGATATTTGCTGGCCAACAAAGTCATGTCCAAGTCAAGCTTAATGGATATGCTCCACCTATGGGAATCCATGTCACAGTGAGCCACACACTGTAATGAGCTACACCTTGCCACAACCATAACTGGAAGATGCTGGAGTGACAGATTCCTGTCACGGGTACTCCCCATGATTTGGAACTACATCCCTGATTACATTATACAGAGCCCCTCACTAACACTCCAGGGAATCCTTGCAGAGTGGGTGGGGAACAGTGGATACACCCCAGGAATCCCACAATTGGCTCTGATCCACAGAGGGACAGTTAGTTAATCAATGGGATGGTGACAGCAGACACATTTTGGCTATGCTTATGAATGGCCTCTTAATTTACTGTTTGGGTATTGACTTACCTTGTGCCAATGGCAGTTGTGTGTACAATAGCTGAGGGCTGCCTCTGTAGGATGCACACAGTAGACCACCTATACATAACAATTTACAGGTGGTTGTGTGTGTGTGCCATCCATGTTTGCTGTGTGTGCAGGTGGCGAAGGGTGTCAGTCATAGGTGTCTACACTGTCAGTGTGTGTGCTATACGTTCCCTCTTTGCCAAGGCATGGGCATACTGGGCATGCCTCCGTCTGCCTACTGGGGCTGGCACAGGGTGTTCATGGTCTGAGTCCCTCTGTACCTGTGAGGCCCTTGGCAATGGTGGTGGGCTGTGTGGGCCTTCATCATTCTGTCCGTGCTGCAGCTGTTTCCACAGGATCATATTGTGCAGCATGGCACATACTATGAAGATGTGGGCACACATGCCTGGAGAGTACTGCAAGGCTCCACCAGATATGTCCATGCAACGGAACCATGATTTCAGCATCCCAAACACATGCTCTATGATGATTCTGGTTTCTGTGTGTGCCTCATTATGGCATTCTTGCATGGGTGTGTGTGCATTTCTGATGGGAGTCATCATCCACGGTTCCAGTGCATAGCAAGCATCCCCCACCAGGTGGCCATATGGGATGTCCCCCCTGGCAAATACCTGATACAGCTGTGAGGCATGCCAGATGTGGGAGTCATGATAGCTTCCAGGGCTACCAGCACACACATCCATGATAATGCCCTGGGCATTGCACATGACCTGGCAGTTGATGGAGGGGTATCCCTTGTAGTTTATGTAGCGCCTACCCTGCTCACCGGGTGGTGTCTTGATGTGTATGTGAGTGCAGTCTATTGGACCCAGTACCTCTGGGTAGTCTGCCACATGGTGGAAGAGATGCATATTGCTGGTCAACTTCTCCTGCATTCAGGGGAAGTATATGTGCTCATTGGCATGTGGTAACATGGCATCTAGGAACTGGTGGAGTACCCTGGATGCTGATGCCTGTGAGATCCCATGATATCCCCAGTTGGCCTTTGAAAGGTACCTGTGGCTAGTATTCACAAGCTTACACATACCTTCCTGTCCACTGGGATGGGTTCCCCTCTGTTATTTCTGGCTCTGAGGCATGGCTGGCACAGCTCAACAAGTTGCTGTATGGTGTCCCTGTCCACCCTGTAATGCTCTACTATCTCCAGATCAAGTAGCCCCTGGCAGGTTACCCTGGGTCTGAACACTCTTCTCCTCCTCTGGTGCCTGAGATGGTTGTCAGCATCATCCTCCACATCACCGTCAGTCTCCAACACATGCTGGTGAATCAAAACTATGGCAGCCCCTAACATGCACATATTAAATGTTCCCCATCTGTATACACCAATGGTGCAGAGTGTCTGGGAATGCACAAGTGTGTGTGAGGTGCTTTCACACTTTATACTATTGTGCAATGGATGCTGCTGGTGTAATTGAGTGTGTGTGTGCAATTCCAACTGCAGGGTATCTTAATTATGGGTTTTACAGCAGGTACTGCTATTGTGGGGCCTTTGGTATTGAATTACGCTTGGCTGCCATGATTTATCTATTGCCCTTTACTTCACTTTTCAACCCAATTCCCCTCCCATTGTCAGGCATGCATCCAGCTGCCGGCTTTCTTGTTTTGTACTTTCCCAACTCAGGATTGTGTAGCAAAATGTGTTATGTAGCTGATCTACTGCAAGTTTGCTTTGTTCTGCTGTGACAGTTCTCTTTTATTTGCAGTACGGCACCTCCCCTTTCCTGTTCTGCAGGTAGCTGCTACCAGCCTTGTTAGCTGTTGTCAATGGCCCACTGTGAGTTCCTAGGTGTTAATTACTCATTTGTACTCCAATTATCATGCTGCAGCATTTCCTTATTGTCTTCCTGTATCCTTCCTGTTTTAGCTGTGGTGTGCATCGCACATAGCCATTTACCGGGTTTTGAGCGTGTTTTCATCCACATTCACATGCACTTTCAGTTACCTTGTGTGCTCTCAGCTAAGGAAAGCTATGGCTACTTCCACACCCCTATCCTGCGGTTTTGCTTAGCAACAGGCAACCCGGATTAGCAATGCTCTAATGTGCTTACAGCTAAGGTGGCACACCCCTCTCTTGATGTCATCTTTATCTCCAGGCCACACCTTGGTGTTGTACCGCTACGCTGTGAAGTACATCCTTACACCGGCAGGGATTTTGTGATTCAGTATTACTTGTCTCATTTGCATGGCATTGACTACTAATTCCTAGTTACTGGGCAGAACATTGTCACAGACCCTTAGCAACCCTTGCGCCATGGTTGTGGTGTAGCATGTGTGCCATTGACTATTATGGGGAATTCATGAAATGTGTTACATTGCTGTTTTATTACATATAAATATATTTTCATTGTGATCCCGTTTGCGCACCGATGCACTGTGATATTACTTTGCGTTAGTGTGGCCATGACATTAAATGTTCTTTTTTATGTGTTGTGCATGTTTTTTTTTTATGCCAATGGCTATATATTTAGCCAATGGCATATATTAACAGTATAATACGTGAGCTTGGTCCGCTGTCATGGCTCCAATTTTATGTTTGAAAAAATGTAAACCGTTTTTTTTTGTTTTACATTTCTGCATGTTTACGCTACGCCCGCACCACTTCATGAATCACTATATACCTTCATTTGCATGCTACACTGCTGCGCATGGGGTAATTAGCATACATGTGCCAGGAGCTGCACAGCTGTGGCATACGCTGGTAGTGCACGTGGAAACAGCTCGTACCTGAATCACTCGGCGGCCATATTTGGCATTAAATCCCCGATGCTACGCCTGCGCCTGGTGCAGTCTTCATGAATCCCGGGGAATGTCTTTAGAGAAAAATATAAAAATGTCAAGAAATAAAACATGCTCTGCTTCTGTAAGCCACAATTTCATAGTTGTATGCAGTAATTGCTTTAATACAGGGCATTCTATGGCTCCTTTTTTTGACCACAAGGTAAGTCCATTTTTATTCCATTACTTCTATCATTCACGAATTTCATGATCTGTATGGGAACACTACCCAGCAGAGATCTGTGGGTGCTTCCTTCCCTCTAGCAGAATGGCTTCCCTTCCATTTTTCTTTTATTTTTTATTAATAGCCATAAGTGCTTGAGATGTTCCTTTGTATGCCTGGGTATGTGAGTGGAAAGGAGTTAGAAGTTAATTTTAGATACAAAAGATGCTTGTACACATCTATGCAACATCTTGCATTATGCTGGTTTGTTATATTCCTCTAAAAAAGCATTCCAATAATGGTGTATACTTAATGTTTATGAAAATTAGAGTGAAGAAAACTGCAGTTATAAAACAATAAAGAAGAATATCTGATAAGCTAGTATGTAAAGGACTTTGATTTTCTCTGTGCTGTTTCTATGTACTCAACAGATATTATATTTGATTCAGTTTTAATTTTTCTGTAATTTCGTATTGATAAAGAGAACTAGAAAGTCAATTAAGTTAAAGGAGTTTGGCAAGCTGCAATACACATTTGGAGGAGGGGGTCTTTAAGAAACTTTTTTTAACAAAAAAAAAAAAAACAGAAAACAAAAAAGGAGTTGGGGAAAAAAGGACAACTAATAAAGTAGTTATGAATAAAGTCATAAGACATGTCTCTGGACAGTTTGGTTTTATAATTACATGGGTCTAGATGTCAAGAGGAGGATTGCATTTGAAATTATTAGAAGGAAATCAAAACATATTTAGGATACTGTGAGGCCTGAGTCTTTGTCATTTGTATCACACCTGTTATCACAAAGGAAAGAGACTAGGGATATTAAAGAACATTATTACTTTTACTAGAGACAACGTCTTGGGGCAAAATACAATTCAATACAGAAGCTGTATCCTTATCGTACAGGTGGAAGCACAAATCAAGGAAATTATAACTCTCACTAGGGATGAGGCAATAACAGGTATCAGAAATGTAAATCTGCAAGGGATGGTTACTAAGGGGTGAGACCTCCTCAGTATCACTTTCTTTCATTTTACATGTCAATATAAAACACAAAACACTGCCTTTGGAACACCAGTTAACAGAAATAAGTAGTCCGCAGGTGTAATCCCAAATTCTTTAATAAATCATTTGTTCAAACACCTTGAACTTCATCAAAACAAAAGGCATAAAACTTCTAGTGTAATATATATACTCAAGTTAAATTATCATTTAAAATCTACCATTAAAAAAGTATTTTCAATAAAACAATCAAAATTTATTTAAAGAAACAGCACTATTAAAACCAAGTTGTTAAATATAAACATGAAATATAAAAATATAAATGCGAAAATAACTTGAAAAATAAACATTTTTGTAAAACCAATGTCCTAAAAACACTTAACTAATATTTTTAGATAATATATAAGAATGCACATACGAAAATTTTGCTGCTGTCAATCTTAAAACTGGAATAATAGAAATGACTTCATTTAAGCTTGGATATCTGTTGGCTTGTAAATTCAATTGCCAAAACAGCTCTCTATACTCCAAGAGGATCTCCCAGTTTCCTCCTCTTGGAGTTTTTTGCACTTGTTCTAAAACAAAAAACTTTAAATGAACATTCTCACAACTTTTTGCATGCTTAGCCAAAGCATTAGTCTTTATATTATGTGTTATATCACAGATATGTTCATATATATGCTTTTTTTAGTGCCCTCAGTTTTTCCTGTATAGAAGACTCCACACCTTCTTCTTCTTCTTTCAGTTGCTCCCATTAGGGGTCACCACAGCGGATCATCTGTTTCCATTTCTTCGTGTCCTCTGCATCTTGCTCTGTCACACCAACCACCTGCATGTCCTCTCTCACCACATCCATGAACCTTATCATAGGCCGTCCTCTTTTCCAGTTACCTGGCAGCTTCATCCTTAGCATCTTTTTCCCAATATAATCTGCATCCCTCCTCAGCACATGTCCAAAACAATGTAATCTTGCCTCTCTGGCTTTGTCTCCAAACCTTCCAACCTGGGCTGACCCTCTAATATAATTATTCCTAATCCTGTCCACCCTTGTCACACCCAGTGCAAATGTTAACATCTTTAACTCTGCCACGTCCAGCTCTGACTCCAGCCTTTTTGTCAATGCCACTGTCTCCAACCCATATAACATAGCTGGTCTCACTACCCTCTTGTAGACCTTCTTTTTCACTCTTACTGGTACTCGTCTGTCACAAATCACTCCTGACACTCTTTTCCACCCACTCTGTTCTTCACTTCTCTTCCACACTTACCATTACTCTGATGTGTTGATCCCAAGTACTTAAACTCATCCACCTTTGCCACCACTACTCCCTGCATCCTCACCGTTCCTCTATCCTCCCCCTCATTCACACACACACATTCTGTCTTAGTCCTGCTGACCTTCATTCCACTTCTCTCTAGAGCATATCTTCACCTCTCCAGGGTCTCCTCCACCTGTTCCCTACTCTCACTACAGATCACAATGTCATCTGCAAACATCATAGTCCACTGGGACGCCTTCTGATCTCACCTACAAGTGCAAATGTACACTAAACCAACAGAATTACTCTTAGAATATGTCTGAGACCTCAACTCTTTACCACAGCTTTCCAAATAAATAAATTCAGCATTATTAATATACGTGCACTGTTTACAGCAGTCACATTTAAATGTATCATTTTTATTTTGATTGTTGTGCAGAGAACTACATGCATTACATTCATACATGTCTTCTAAACAAATACCCTTCCTGTATATGAACTTAGGAATTGTTTTAAAAATAAATAAAGTCCCAAGTAGTTGGCTAAATAACTTCCAATATTTTAAAATAATATCTTTAATAACATAAAATTCCTTATTGTATTCCAAACAGACAGCGTTACAAAAACCTTCGTTATTAAACAGATCCTGACTTACTTCAATATATTGTGTTTCACCTAAGACTCTGTTGAGTATAGGGGCATACCTACTACCCCTTCCTAGAGTTCCTTCCTTAATAATATTCACAAGAAAGTTATCAGGGTAACCTCTCTGGATCAACATCATCCTTAAGGGCTCACACTCATCCAAAAAATCTGTCCTTAAAGAACACATATGGGCTGGTCTTACCAACTGTCCCTTCACTGTACTTTTTTCTGTACTAAAGGATGTTCACTACTAAAATGAAGTAAAGAATTGCAATATGTTGGCTTTCAGTACATTTTTGATACATATTTTTTAATTCAACATTCTTATAAATGTGTACATGTAAATACTTAAAATTGTCCTCTGTAATCAATAGGTAAATTTAAGAAATTCAGTTGTGGAAGAAAGATAGTTAATAAATTCTATCAACAGCTCTTTGGTACTTGTCCAGATGATACATATATTATCCAGGAAGCAAGTGTATAAATTACAGTGTCTGTAATAATGAGAATTAATAACATACCTTCTCTCCCATTCATAGAGTAACAAGTTTGAAAAAATAGGTGCACACGATGCACCCATGGCCACACCTGCCGTTTGTTGAAATATCTCTCTATCAAAATACACATAATTATATTGTAATACTAATTCCATCATCTCCAATAAAATACCACAATCAGTGCCAGTCAGAAACTTACCCTCTTGCATCACCTCATTAAACCATTCTAAACCAATTCCATGTGGAATAACAGTAAAAAGATCTATCACATCAATAGTAACAAAGCATTATCTAAATAAGGAACCCATTTTAATCTATTAAGAAAATCCCAGGAATCTTTTAATATTTGTGTCTCTAAGTCATAAAATGGTTTCAACAAGAAAATCCAAAACAAAGGTCCCAACAGAATTGCGAAGTACGAAAAAAACTATTTTAATGAAGCGCTTTTCGTTGTCATTAATATGGCAACTTCATCAGATTACATAAAACAATCTCCTTACAAATTTAAATAAAAAATCACATGATCAATGATCAGCTGATCTGTTAAAATATCATGACTATTAAGCAGTCAGGTCATTAGTAAAAAAATGCAACATATGCTGTAACAAACCATATCCACTTATAATCTCAATCGCCAGCGAAAAAATACACCTTTAAATATATTACACTCCCTTGGCCCAGAATTCCAGTGCTATTTGGCATTCCCAAGGTTCATAAGGTTTTGAGCGATCCACCTATGAGACCCCTTATTGATGGGAGAGGGTCCATTACTTACCCTTGTGCTAAAGTGGTTGACACAATTTTAAAAAAAATATCTTTCACTAGAACCACAGATTTGTAAAGATTCCTGGTCGTTCTTGGACAAAATTAACAGTCTTAGATTTGACCCTGACTTTCATTTTTTGATGTTAAAGATCTTTATACATCAATTCCGCAGGCAGAAGGTATTGAATGGGTAAGTCTTATGTTAAAGTCCAAGAGCGCACCTACACAGGAGATATACACTGTGGAAATTTTGTTGGATATTATTCTAACAAACAATTTATTTTTGTTTAATGGCAAATTTTATCTACAAAGGCATTGGGTAGCCATGGGTTTACCCTGTGGCGCCAGTTTTGCCAACCTGGTGATGGCTTACTGGGAGAAAGCATTCATATTTAACAACAATGTACACAGGGTGAACCTTATGTTCAAAGGAAATTAATTGCAAGCCCAGGAATCTGTCAACTATTTAAATTCTGCTACAGAATTTTTGAAGTTTACATTCAATTTTAGTACGAGTGGTATAGATTATTTGGATTGCAAATTGCTGAAGGACACAATTAACAGCAGGTACGTGTCTAAAATATACAGAAAAGAGACATTTTCCAACTCGTTTCTTCATTTTTCAAGCTGCCATCCCTTTCACCAAAAGTGATCTATTGTGAAAGGTCAACTTATTAGAGCAGCTAGGATGGTTTCTTTAGACACGGATTTTAGTACTGAATGTATGTATTTAAATAATATTTTCCAGCAATGAGGGTATCCTGAAGATTTGATTCAGTCCTTAATTTTGGAAGTGACTCATAAAAGACAGACAGGGCAGATAGAACCATTATTGAATAAAAGTTTTACACCAGATAATACTAGCCACAACCGTAATATAAGAGAACCTACCAGTGATGATTCTTTTCTCCTTGAACATTCCCATATGATTGGATCCAACAAAGATTTTAGAAAGAGTTTCATTACTACATTTAATAATAACAGTGAGATGATTTGATCTATTCTTTATAAAAATTGGGAATTTATTACATTGGATAAGCTTTTGGCTATTAAATATGCCCAGTTACCCAATGTAGTTTTTAGAAAAGGAGCTAACCTTAAAAGACTGGTAGAAAGGAATAAGAATTTTTCCTTCTCTAAAACTGTAGGAATGACCATATGTGTGTGTTGCAAGATGTGTAAACATATGGAGATAGGAGAGACATTTCATATAAATAAAAGTAAATATAGATTGAGAGAAAATGTTCACTGTAATTCCAAATTTGTGGTTTACTTGGCGAGGTGTAAATTGTGCTCCGCATTTTACGTTGGAAAAACCGAACATAGACTACGAGATAGAGTCTACGAACACACCTATGCCATAGAGAGAAACAAATTAGAGAGTCCCTTAGCAAGACACCTCATGGCAAATGAAAATCATGCTTTTGTGTTTAAAGCAATAGACCAAGTTAGGATAGATATTAGGGGTGGTCCAGTTAACTGGTTACTGGAGGAATGCGAGTTAGCTTGGCAGATCAGACTTAATGCTTTTTCAACACCAGGTCTGAATGAGTCATGTAACATCGCTTGTCTTTTAAAACTTAAAAGTTTAGTTAGGTAGAATAAGTAGATCATTTGTTATTATTGAAGAGCATAATAACAGTTGACAGGGGAATAGATATGTATAGTATAAAACAGTTCTTAGACAATAATCCATATGTAAACATTTGAAAAGTATTGACCTTAACAGTCAGCTGTTAGTTTAATAGTCAGTAGGAGCAGTACCTTATAACGTAATGATAAGTTACAAAAGTTAAAAAGTTATAAAGTCAGACAATTGAAGTATCGATGGTTGTTCTACTATATTCTGACTGGTCCAAACACCTGAGAGGGTTATATAGTAAACGCCCCTACTTTCATTGTACATATAATTTTTTTTAAAGTTGTTTTATTTGAATAGCGGCATAATACGAACACAAGGCATGTAGATGTTTATTTTCACCTTTGCCGCACTATTTTTACATGACATTGTATGTAAAATATTTGTTGTGTTTTAAAATGTTATTTTTTCGCTGGCGACTTGAGATTATAAGTGGATATGGTTTGTTGCAGCATGACAATATGTTGCGTTTTTTTACTAATGACCTGACTGCTTAATATTCATGATATTTTAACAGATCAACTGATCATTGATCATGTGATTTTTTTATTTAAATTTGTAAGGAGATCATTTTATGTAATCTGATGAAGTTGTATTAACGACAACGAAAATCGCTTCATTAAAATAGTTTTTTTCGTACTTCGCAATTCTGTTGGGACCTTTGTTTTGGATTTTCTTGTTGATAAAATGGTTTCAAGTTAAGGTCAATATATACTGCTAAAGGATATGTTTCTGAGTCTGTGGAAGAAGCAAGTCACCTCGGGGTGGGGGGGGGCGGTAATCATATCCTTATGGACTTTATCTGTTCCAAACATGTTAGGGATCCTGGGGTGTGAATTTATGAGAAACTCATAAGTACTGTTGTCCATAGCTCTCTGCATTAAAAAATCAGATAGAGCCATATCAATTTTCTGGCATGAAATGTTTACCTCATTCCTAGAGACACTGGTGTAAATGTCACCTTGATATAGTAAATTCAACATTCTACCTCCATAATCCACTGTGTCCACGATTACTAATTCACCCCCTTGTCCAGTTTCATAATACGTATGTCCTTATTAGAAACTAAACTGTACAAAGTACCTTTTCCTTCTCTTGTCAAATTATATTAGGGCTTCTGTCTATGCTGTTTGCTAAAGTTATCTAATTCAAATTCCACAAACTACTCAAAATTTTGTAAAATCAGGTGTAAAGGGGGATTATATACTCTTGTTTTCCTCGTGCCTTTTTCACTATAACAAGCATCTTGTTTCTATATGTCCTTAAGATTAACCTTCCTTAAAAACACCTTGATGTCCATCATGGTCTTACTCAAATTAAAATCCTTAGAGGAATGAAAGTCAGGCATATAAAGAAAGCCAGGAGTATAGAGAAATGTGCAGAATCCAAACTAATGCCGTTATAACTGTACTCTTTAAAATTGTCATATTCTGCAACTGGACCTGTTTGAATCAATACCGTATGCATCCCCTCTCCCTCTTCGAAGGTGTACCTCACTGTGGTGATTGATGGTAAACCTGTGTACCCTGCTGTTCTCTCTGTCTTATGCGATCAGATTGACGAAGGGGGGGGTTACTCTAAAGGGTCATATATATTATGGACATAACTGTCATTATTATTGTTACCATTTCTATCCTGACCAGGTACCATATTGTCAGGGCAATGAGTATTATCATGTACACCAGAACTATGTCCTGTTTATCATGAATATTATTACCATGCTCCTTAAAATTCTGTTTGGGTAGTGGATAAGCCTTTTGTTTAGCATATACTTGTTTATCACACTCTATTTTACCCAATTTTTGTTTTAAAATCTCACAACAACTATAATCCACATCATCAAATGCTTGTATGAAAGCATGCCTTATGTTCTTCAACAGTAAACAAAAGGTCATCCTGTAACTTTTTCTTATCTACCTCAATATCAGTAACAAGTTGTAAAATGTTCTCCTTATAACTTATAGAACGCATGAGCTCCACCATTCATCTAGCAAACATTTCTAACAATTCACAATAATATGCACCACCAATCACTACATTGTTTGGATATTTAAAAACCCTCAACCCTTTAGGTATAATTTTTATGTTAATACATTCTGTCAAGTAAGAATTGTCCAGTCGTAGAGTACAATATTTTAATAATAAATGTTTAAGTTCTTTTAACCTGGTCATATACATACAACTATCATTGTTAGGCATTTGTCTTTGAAAAACATACTCAGTGTTTAAACAAGCTTGTAAGTCACCTGTATAAGAACCAGAAGTGTATACAGGTATACACATGTATAAGAATGTTGAATTAAAACATATGTATCAAAAAATTTACTGAAAGCCAACATATTGTAATTCGTTCTTTCATTTTAGTAGTGAACATCCTTTAGTACAGAAAAAGTACAGTGAAGGGACAGTTGGTAAGAGCAGCCCATATGTGTTCTTTAAGGACTGATTTTTTGGATGAGTGTGAACTCTTAAGGATGATGTTCATCCAGAGAGATTACCCTGATAACTTTCTTATGGATATTTTTAAGGAAGTAACTCGGGGAAGGGGTAGTAGGTATGCCCCCATACTCAACAAAGACTTAGATGAAACACAATATATTGAAGTAAGTCAGGGTCTGTTTAATGAGAAAGGTTTTAATAATGCTGTC
This sequence comes from Protopterus annectens, assembly GCF_019279795.1. Taxonomy (NCBI): domain Eukaryota; kingdom Metazoa; phylum Chordata; order Ceratodontiformes; family Protopteridae; genus Protopterus; species Protopterus annectens. The sequence continues at coordinate 966,394,919 of NC_056748.1, forward strand.
TGTTTGGAATATAATAAAGAATTTTATACATTATTAAGGATATTATTTTAAAATAATTAAAGTTATTTAGCCAACTACCTGGGACCTTAGATATTAAAAAAATCCTACGTTTGTATACAGGAAAGGCATTTGTTTAAAAGATATGTATGAATATAGTGCATGTAGTTCTCTGATCAGCAATCAAAATAAAACTATGTTTAAATGTGGCTGCTGTAAACAGTGCACTTTTATCAGTAATGCTGAATTTATTTATTTGGAGAGCAGTGGTAAAGAGCTGAGGTCCTGGATATATTCAAAGTGTAATTCTATTGGTTTCGTGTACATTTGCACTTGTAAGTGTGGTACCTTCTACATAGGAAAAACTGAGAGGGCACTAAAAAATGTATATATGAACATGTCTGTGATGTAACACGTAATGTAGAGTCTAATGCTTTGGCTAAGCATGCAAAAAGTTGTGAGAATGTTCACTTAAAGTGTTTTGTTTTAGAACACGTGCAAAAAAAATCCAAGAGGAAGTAACTGGGAGGACCTCTTGGAGTATAGAGAGCTGTTTTGGCAAACTGTCTTTACAAGCTATCAGATATCCAGGCTTAAATGAAGTCATTTCTATTATTCCAGTTTTAAGACTGAGAGCAGTAAAATTATATGTGCATTCTTATACATTATCTAAACATATTATTCAAGTGTTTCTATGAAATTGGTTTTACAAAAATGTTTATTTTTCAAGTTATTTACGCACTTATATTTTCATATTTCATGTTTATATTTAACATGGTTTTAATAGTGCTGTTTCTTTAAATATCTTTTGATTGTTTTATTGAAAAGGCTTTTTTATTGGTGGATTTTAAATGATCATTTAACTTGATATATATATATATATATATATATATATATATATATATATATATATATATAGGTTTACCATTTAAATTCTGCCCTGCAATTGTACAGCTATGAAGTATTCGAACAACAAAAAGTTCGAACACTTCATATGTGTGCAGGTTACATGAGCGAATGTCATGTTTGTGAATAGACCGTGCATTTGCAAATATAACGTTCGCTCATGTAAAGGGATTGCGGTACAGTGCTGTTAAGGAAATACATCCCTTTCCTCACTGTAGTGCGATCTCGGCATTGGAATATTAAGTTGGGGGGGTGGGGCTGCAGGGGGGCTTGCCCCCCTGCATGAATGGGATTATAGTTTAGCTAGTTAGGGAGTTAAGGGAAGGGTAGGATTGCTGTTAAATGCCAAAAATGTCGTCATTGACATTTTCGGCATTAACAACTGTTTTTCGAAATTAGGGACGTTCGATATTGTGTACTTTCAGCGAAACACTTTGCTAATAAGTACACTTTTTTTATTTTTGAGATAATGATAGTAAACTATATATATATATATATATATATATATATATATATATATATATATATATATTTTTTTTTTTCCCACTAGACGTTTTATGTCTTTAGTTCTGATGATGTTCAAGATGTTTGAACAAAAGTGCTAAACTGTTGTGTTTTACTTGCTATGATTTATTAAAGAATTTGGGATTACACCTGCGGACTAGTTATTTCTGCTACTGGTGTTCTGTAGGCAATGTTTTGTGTTTTAGTAGTACTTGTTTCTGTTTTTGTGCCACCTTTTGTTTTTATTTATACATGTCAATATATATGGTAGGAGAAGCATGGAAAAGCAATGAAACTGATTTTCAAAAAGTACTTCAAAAGCAGAGATGCTGGCTTCTAGGCTCCAGAGCATTTCTGATTTTTCACTAAGGATAGGCAGTGGTGGGTATGAGGGGAAAGGGCCAGTATCATTTGAAGAACCTTAGGTACTTACATATTAACGCAACCAGATTTTTAACCCCGTGTAGTTCCTGATATTCTCACAAAACAACTGTTTACTAAACTAAAAAGAGGTGTGTGAAGTCCAATTCAATTTTGTAGCACTTTGGTTATGACAGAGGAACTGGACTAACGGCCAAAGTCCTCTTCCTTGGTAGCATCCTCCTTTATGCGCTAACTTCATGGAAAATAATAAGAAGAAGCAGGGCAGAATAAAATTATGGCAGATTCGAAGGACGACAAGTGGGTCATTTGCACTAGCAGCATATCACCTTCTTCTTCTTCTTTTTCTGGATGACTTGGCACAGCTTGTAAGCTACGGTTCTTACACAAAAAGAAGTAAGTAAGTAAGTATGCAGAAAACCGATAAAATCTAACATCAGTGGCTTGACTGGAGAAACTAGCTGCAGTGTTTTGAACATCTGATAAGAAGCAAGGACAATCGAGGGGATTTTCAAGTAGAAAAAATGTCAGTACTGCAAAATCATTTCGACATTCTTCATTCGAGCTTTTTTTTTGGATTACCCTCTCTATTTTAATTGATCCCCAAAGTGAGACTAGCATTGGGGGAATGAAAGGAAATTAGCAGATTTTGCAGTACTGCCGTTGTTTCTACTTTGAAAATCCCCCCGATTGTCTTTGCTTCCTATCGGACATTCTGATATATATAAAAGGGCACAGACACTGCAGCTAGTTTCTCCAGTCAAGCCACCACAGTCGAAGAAGCAGCAGTGGAAGAAAATGGTGACTGCTTTCCCAAGCCCTCTGTTTACAACCCAGCCTTCCATTAAAACTTAAAAATGTTTGACCTTACTTGTAAAAGACAAATTAGACAGACCTTACAGGGCAAATCCAAACATCCATTCTTCAATTTTACATCTGTTATCACAGCATGAAAATCTGGTTGCGATAATACGTAAGTACCGAACCTTACTACTGTTTCCTATTCACTTACATCCAGAAAGAAACACATAAACATATTAGGAGCAGTTTACATATCCAGTTTCATTATCATTTGTATGTTGCCATCTGAGTAGTTCTTCGGGCCATGATGATTTTCAGGACTGGTTCTGGTCTTTACTTCACTACTGAGAACTAAACCTGACCTGTAATCCTTGGCATTTAACACATTAGTATCTCGATTTAACAATACCTCATTATTTATTCCTTAGATTGTTTTTTTCCTTAGAATTAGGGCCTTGTAAAATTGATAAATCAGTAGTTCATTCAATTCTGCTTGCCTATAAAGTTAGCTACATAAAAACAACAAATGATACAGAAAAATGGAGAATAAATCACAACAAATGAAATTTTGTTAGGAGTTAAGACTCATAATTTGATAGCATCAAAAAACTGAAAGAAATGCATCATTTATTCCAGCTGAAAGTCATACTTTGGAATGAACTAATGATGATGCCAAGGTTGTTAGAATTACACATTGATACAGTTTTCTTTTACTGCAGAGTAATGTTCTAAATGACAAACCTTGAGCAGCTATAGCTTGCCTTACTTCACTTACTCATTGTGTAACATACTACTGAAATCAGTGTCAAGCAGGAAGTGGAATTGAATTAGTCATGAAACATAAAAAAGTGGAAAGCATTCAGCCATGAAACATGAGTGCAGAAGGTAATGCTTGGGGTACATTTTAATTCTGGAAAAGCCATCTTTCTCATCTAAAAACAAAAGGCTGATTCAAAGCAATTATATTTTAGCAAAATTTCAGGGCACTAAGATATATTATAGAAAGGAGCCCACGTAAACTAAAACCAATCAAGCCTCACAATGTAAACCAAAGATGACAGTACCAATTATGTATAATGAGCATTTTATCAATTCCAGATGTCAGCTTGTTTGCATTTGCAACAGTTTGGATGAAGAAAGAATTATGTTAAACTGGTACTTCTTTATAATTTTTTTTAAAAAAAGGATCATGTCAGGAGTGTGCAGATATGTGGTTCAAAAGACAAAGACTTTTCTTTAAGGGGCTGTGATATTCTTGAGTTTTGATGTCTATTTTTGTAGCAGGTGCAGCTGTCTCAAAAATCAGTGCTGTGTTTTTATGGGGTGCCTGTTTATCTTCCATATTTCCATACTTTTAATACAGTTTCTTCAGGGACTGCATCACTGTAGAAGTACTACTTTTCACTGAGGAACAATCTACTGCATATCCAGTTAGTAATAAATTTCTTATATCTATTTGTAAAGTTTTCTTCAGAAGAAATTGCAGATTGTCACTGAAATATTTCTGCATGCCAGTACATGCAACATAATAATATATGCTAAGCAGTATCTCAAATGATAGTGGACTCACTTATACATGAAAATGACTTTAAGCTGTGAACAAAGAGCTTGACCCAGTTCTGAAGTCAATCACATATTAAGAATACCGGCCCATGATAGCCCCATGGTCTTAATATAATTCTCTTTCATATACCCCTTTGTGTCCTACGCATCAACCATGCTGCAGTTCAGTTCCTCAGTATCACTCCTACCTCCAAGCCTTCTAGCTTTTTAAAAAACCACCTCTTCAGGAGCGAGTGTGAGGCTTTTGTTGAGAGATAGGCAGACCACACATACCGGTACTGCTTTGACATCTGGCATCGATAAAATGCTCATTATGCAAAATAAGTGCTCTCATCTCTTGTTTACATTGTGAACTTTGCTCAGCTTTGCCAAGGAGGCCTGCACCTGTCTCATCAAGGCTTTTGTGTATTGACTAAAGCCTTGTCCACCCCATAGTGCCCTTTTAAGGCAATGTCTGCCTTGAAGAGCTTCCAACTTAACCATACAGAATCCAAATAATATACAAGTACTGCTGCTCAATGCTAGGAGCTTCAACAAAAAACTTCACTTCCTACAGGCACTGTTTACCCTGGAGTGCATCGATATATAAATTGTCACATATATGTGGCTCAAAGCCATTGAGAGAACCCTATCAATACAGAGTTTTAACATCTATCATGCATTCAAACCTTCCATGCTTGACAAAGGCAGCATTGTCTCTATATTAGTAAAACAAAATTTTACCTCCAGGGTCCCCACATCAAACTTACAATTAAAACCACTTGTTACATAATAGCTAATTATAATCCTCTTTCTATGCAGCCCCTGGTGTATACCTCATACCAGACTAGCATGGAATCCCAGTGCATTAGGCCAAACAACATTCTCCTATGGGACTTCAACTACCTCTCTATCAACTGGGAGAATTATACATCTCCTAATATGTATGCTTGGAGATGTCAAGACTTCATAAATACAAACTGCCTGGACAAGTTAGTCTGCTTCCTAACTAGGGGAGATAAAATCCTTGACTTGGTCCTTGCCAATGTGGGACTGTTCTGTTCCCCTCCAGTTGTAACTTACACAATAAATCAGTCACGGTCTCCTTAAGGCTGAGACCAGAAGCATTTTTAAAATACCTCAGTATTCAGAGATTATGTGAAGGCTAATCTACTAAAACTGAGTGATGACCTGGCTAAATTTAACATTCCCTCCAACTTAATGACCCCCACTGCATATGTGGAATCCTCCACTACCAAATTCTGTGCACACGTGAATAGCTACATAGATGAATTTGTCCCCCTCCAAAGTAAATACAATTTAAAATTTAAATAAACCCATAAGGTAGAACACAACTATAAACAGGCTCTAGAATAAAAGAAAAAAAAATAATTGCATGCAATAAATGTAGCTCTCAAAATGTCAAAAACACTCTTGCTAAACTTAACAAGGATCTCCTGTCCTTGATCAAATCAAACAAAGCTAAATATGAGGTAATCTGAGACACCCAGGCAAAGGACACCCATAAGGCTTTCATTAACTATGCTAGAAACATTAGAAATAATGCCTATCACTGCATAGAGCCAATACTGAATGGATATCACACAATCAAAGTCTGAGGACATAACCAATTTACTAGCAGATACATTTAGCTCTAACTACACCCTTCTCCCCCCTACTTTCTCAGATCACACACCCACAACTACTCCCTCCTCAAATATCACAAGAATAAGTCCTCAAAGCAATTTCAAAAGGCCAAGAACAGTGCTTCTGTGGGGTCAGACAACATACCAAGCTGCCTACCTGTCAAACCCTCTGCAAAGGCTATTCAATATTAGCCTCTTGACATGTTTTGTGCTGGATAAATGGAAAACAACAACAGTTATCTCCTCTAAAAAGGTGAAGTATTAACAGACCAGCCTCATCTGTAAGGCTATGGAGAGGATCATTGTGGGATTAATAAATAAGAATATATCTAACTGACAAATAAAGACATAGATAATGTGCAAACTGTTGACCAAAGCCAGTTTGGTTTTGTCAACGGCAGAACCTGCCTGCTTAAACTGGTTGACATCTTCAAAAAAGTTACTGAAGCAACAGATGATGGAAAATTGGTACACACTACATAATTAGACCTTGAAAATGTATTTAACACCATCCCACTCTCATTTATTGTTAATGAACTCTTCCCAACTAAATCTTAATTCCTATGTAACTCATTGCATATCAAACTGGCTCGCAAACAAAACCCAGAAAATTAGGGTAGGTGGGTCTACCTCCTCCAATAGACCTACACTAATAGTGAATTCCAGGATTCAGTCCTTTGGCCACTAGACTTCTCAGAAGTCAAAACTAATATTAGGGGCTTATGGCTGAGCAAGTTTGCAGATGACTGTAAACTTGGAACCTTCATAAACTCTCCAGAAGACACCAACATTATCCAAGAGGGCCGTCCCCAAACAAATAGCTAGTTAGGTTCATAAGCATGACTTAAAGCTAAATGTTGAAAAATGTATAGTAGTCTCCACAGACAAGCATGATATACACTGTAGCTATCTGACAACACACCTCTGAAGATCAATCCAGTGATTAAGGACTGGGAAACTTATGTGGACAAATCATCATGTATCTACAATTGTAAGAAAGTCCTTTTTCATTGTGCAACTTATTAGTAAGGGTATGGTGTCTAGGTCCAGGGAATGGGTTATTCCACTATATGTGTCATTTATTAGGTCAGTCATTAAGTATAATGCCTCCTTCATTATATACCTGTCCAAATACTTACAATGTGATCGACCACAGCTCATTCTCAACAAGAAAGAAGGCCTAAATCATCACCTCATCTCTCTATTTGGTACCATATGAACTACTGAGGGGCCATCTCTACCTTGTCTAAATATCCTCAACAGACTCTGTCCTCTCAAATCTACTGTACATCTACAAGTGCAATGATTGCATAAACACTTGCACAAGAGATTTTAATCTCTTCTACAATATAAATAAAACATGTCGGAAGGATAGCTATGTATAACAGAGAATATTGCATTATCACTTAAAGTAAATGCTTGTAACTTGGGTTGTAGCTGAAAAGGGTCCATGGAGCAGCCCACCTATATAGCTTATAAATGTTAAATGAATAAGTAAGATACATAAAGTCAAATAAGAGTATAGTTATATGTCAGTTTACCTTGACTTGCCTTAAGCAGAATTGCTTGCTTACTTTTTGTTGCATCGAGTAATGTTGCTAGATGTTTCCTTTGGTCACATTTTGATTGATTACTAGTTGTTGTATCAATGTATTAATGCTAAATAAACTGTAAAATATACACTCTTACACTGAAGGGTTGAAAGAAACTACAGTGTGTTTTTTTTCATTCTTTTTTTTTAAGTTAGATTGAGACTGTAAGAAATATAGGGAGCAAAACCTAACCCGTACAAATACGCTTGTTTAAATATTTTGTATTCTTAGTTATATAAACATTTGAGTATCTTGAATGCATGTGCACAAAGTGTTTGCATGCTGGAATTAACTTGTATGAGTAGATGCTTTAGTGTTAAATTGTTTTTAAGTAAGAAAAATGAAGGTGTTGCTATGAGCTATTAATATCTGCGTGAAAAGAACTGAACCGGTATTGGGAGCCCAAAGAAGGTGTGAATTTGTATGATAGATTAGGTGAATTTAGAGCCCCTGCATTTTGGTCAGACATAGATACCACTGGCTTTTTTTAGTTATTAAACTGAACATCTGCATTTAGCTTAACTCTAGATAACTTACATCTGAAAAAATATATAATGATATTATCTATCAAGAACCAAGACTGTCAAGTAAATGATGACAATATATAACAGGGTTGTAATCTGTATGTTGGTTTATTCATCCATTATAATTCATTAATTGTGGTAAATTCAAAAGTTGTTTCACTTAGTCCCAAGTGCAGACATACATTCTCAAGTAAAATACAAAGGTGTTCCTTAATGGCATTATTCCTGAAGGTTCTAGGTGTCATACTCATTGATTCTGATATAGCATTGCACATGCCATCCTAAGTTTATGAAGGAAGTATATTTTTTCCCAAAATATCGTAATGCACATCCCAGTTGTGTAGAACTGCACTGTCCCAAAGGTAAAAAAACTGGCCAATTTCTAAACACAATGACTAATTTTTTCGTGGTTTATTTCACATGATGCAGTGGTGCTTTTCCTGGTTGGTGTCACAGATTCAGAAGCAATATCTCATGCAATCCACATAGCAATTCCCAATTACAGTGTACATTTACATGGCAAAGGAAAACTAAAACTAGCGTCAGTATGAAGTTCTCTGAAATAATGATGTTGTTTTGGTTCTAAGGAGATAAACAACCAGCAGTGGTCTAGTCCAAAGCAATATTTTGTAGTTTCAGAAATCTGTCAGGCATTGGGAACAGAGGCTCTGACACATAAGTACTGTGTTGGTGAAAAACTTCAGTTGTAAACCCAGGCAACAGCTTTTTTTTTTCTTTCTTCTTCATTAAGATAAAATGCTAGATGCCCAAAATTTGTAAGAAAGTGAATAATTCCAACCAATCACAACTATAAAAATGTGAAGCTTTATCTAACTTATATTTGTAATAAAACTATATGAGACAAAATCAGAAATTGAAAACTTTAATGCTAGTACAGATCTCCTTCCTAGGCTCATAGTAGACTTTTCTAAAGAAATGAAATGTAAGTGGCCTTCTAAAGGGTGTCTCCATTTCACTTGCCTTAAACAGTAATCATAGTTGTTTCCAAAGGGCCAGGACAAGGTATGTGAAAAGACATTCCAAATAAATATATGGACCCCACTCGATATAACAAAAAGCAAACATGGTCTAAGACTTCAAAACTTTCTAGATTACTTTATTTAATTAATTCCACAACTTCATTATAAAACCATTAAAAAATTCTGACTAGTTTCCTCCCTTCTGGACTTTTTCAGTGCAAAAAAGATAGCCTGCCATATGCATCTCAGAAAGTCCTCAGAGCCTCCAGCAGTTCCACCCTTGACTACCTAAGCTATCTTGGGGGGACATGGAATCTCAGCACTTCGATCAGATAAGCAGGATTTTGTAGGACATGTAAGGTGATGGTAAAGGTGTTAAATACCCATCTGGTGCAACTGGACACCCACAAAAATACTGCAGCACAGGTATAATGTGAACTGTTCTAGATGTACCAGTAAGTAAACTGGCAATGGAATTTTCCATATGTTGTAGGTGGACCAGATTACCATCCAAAAGCCCCAAGGAAAGACCACTGCAGTAGTCAAGATTGAACAACACTAGTGCATATATCACCATCACAAGGTCCAGATATGGTGTACAGTACTTGCACAGGGCAATGGCCATAAACTAAAAGTAGGATGCTTTGACAGCAGCAGACACCTGGCATTTAAGTGCCAGTCTGTAGACTGATGGAAGCATGGATCACCATTGTCTCAGTCATTGCTGGGTTCAGGTTCAGTTAATCAGATGTAATTAGATCAAGGATGAAATCCAAGCAGTCATCCAAATATGGAAAATCAGGCACATTTTCTGCAAAAAAAAAAATAGAATTAAAGCTGAATATCATTATCATAAGATTGATAAGACTACCTCTGTTTATAATGGCCTCTCTTAGCAGTGACATGTATTCTTTGAATAGCAAGGAAGCCATGTCTGAACCCTGGAGTAAATCACAATCCACTCATTAGGAGCCAGAGGAATTTGTTCTGGCCTGAAAAATAAGAAATAAACCAGTTCAGGACCATAACAGATAATCTGCTCTTGCAAGCATTTCATCAGGTCTGTATGATGCACATGTCAGATAGTGCTTGGAGATAAGGAAGGACCAAGACAGAGTAATGCCTTTGATCCCTCAGTAGTGAGATATAATTGATCACTCAGATGAGGGTAGTTTCCATGATATGGCTAGTTCTAAATTCAGAATGATATGGATTTGATGATTGTCTGAAATGAATAAAGCAATTTCTTACTGGTCACTTCTCCTTTGGTTCTTAGTTTCGTGGAGTGGTGGAGAATATATCACATTTATGTCATCTGGATCAAGTGCATTAACAGCCCCATCCCCAATAAAAGCTGGCCAAGAACAGAGAAGAGAATACTAGAATCTAATGCTGCTAGATCTCTACATTCCATTAGATCTATTAGACAGACAGAGGGAATGCATGTCTGATATATATCAGGTAATATTCAGACCAATAGATGGGCTCACCACCTCATCTCTGATTTCTTTACCAAGCTGGAAAACCACATCCAAGGAGTGTCCAGACTTATGAGTAGCAGTGGAAAGGAAACAGGTGAATCCAGAGCTCTCCATTGAACTCAAGAGTTTCATGACACATTTACAGGTCTCATTATCTTCCCAAACATTTAAGCATTTTTAGTAGAAAATTTTAGAGGGAAAAGTTGCATTTTCTTTAACTAGCATCCGTTTTATTGAAGACACCAGGCATGTTTTAGTGCATATGTGAAAAGTATCCCTACACCTTCACATTCTGCTATACAATATTAAGTTTAAAGGATGCTTAGACTTTGAGTTAAAAAATCAAATATACTGTTTTCTTTACAATGGTTTTCCTTATTCAGAAACAGACAACTGTAGCCATTGAATAAGTCTGTATTTAGATGGCATTTTGATCAGTTAAATATCTGAAAAGTTGCCAGCTTTTGCAGTCTTGACACAGTCAAAACAAATTTATACTTTTTTTGTGAAAAAAGTCCCATCCTTTCATTTTCTGTTTCATCAAGTATTATTTTGGATACATCTCATTTCATAAGCATTTAGCTATGCTTTGGGATTATTTTAAACATTGTAAATAGTTTAATATTTGTTATGAATAGGCTCTTGATACCATTATCATATTTGTCTAACCTGTTCATTATATTACTCTTGTTATTGAACATCTTATTGGTAGCGATAAAGGATGTGCGGACAGAAAGCTTGCATGCATGGAAAAGGACATTTTATTCCATTTTTGGCCCAGGCACCATCAAGTCTTTCTCCTGCAGCTCAGTCTGCTCATTCGTTCCTTCTGGAAGTGGAAGCAGTACAGTTCTTTTGTTCCTTCTAGCGGCAAGGGAGGAGTAAGAGTGGTGATGTCTTCCTTCTCAGGGAATTGGATTTTAACTATATGACACTATCAATTTTATGGTACTTTCATGCTCTGTGTAAGAGGTTGGGATGCATTGTATGTACATCAGAGGCACATCTCCTGCTTTCAAGAAAGGCTTCCGTTTAGTAGCCTGTCAACTTTGAAGGCAAACTGCATTGATTGATTCCATCTCTTCACCATGGATTTTTACATGAAGTCTGTACCCTGGGCTTTCACCCCTCAACCCTCCTTTTTGCCCAGATTTTTTTGTTCTGTGAGATTGAGAGGTATGCCTAGGGTCCCTATTACATTATCAAAAATGCATTCTATCGAATGCATTTTTACCGAACTGTAAATAGTGAACAGGCAAAATAGCGAAGCAGCTTTTCAGCAAATTCTTTCCCTGGGAAAGAAGTTGCTTGGCCGCTTCATTAGTTTGCCATGTTTTGCACTGTAGTGCAGTCTCAGAGTGCGGTCTCACAGATTCCCTTATCCGGTATGGCTCCCGAATGTAAATGTGCAATAATTACTGATATTAGGGTTAGGGTGCAGGTTAAGGTAAGTGCATATCTAGTAATGTATTTAGCATACACTTTAGGGTTAGAAGTAGGGTTTAGTTAAATGTATATATGTTTACTTTTTGTGTGGGGGGGTTAGAAGTAGGGTTAAGTTAGGTGGATATATGTTTTCAACTGTTTGCTTTTTTATTTTGGGTTAGAAGTAGGGTTAAGGTAGGTGTGTATGTGTTTTAACTGTTTACTTTTTTTTGTTGGAACAGGGATTTCTTTCCCTCGGAAAGAAATCGCTGTTCTGAGCTGTCGATATTTTCAACTTTCAGTGAAATGGGGTCGATCATTCATCGTTCGCTGTTTTCAGTGTTCGATGATGTGATATAGTCCCTATGCCTATATTTATAAATTTTCTTAGAGTTACATAGCCAAACTCCTAGTCCATATATTCTGTCTTTTCCTAATTCATTGCATCTTCCTGTCTTCTCCCAAACACTGCAAACACCATTGCACAAACTGCCACCATCTGAATATCCAGAAAGACTATAAAAAAGACTGAAAGGCATAAGCTGGCCAATCCAAACAAGCAGCAGCAGCACAACTAAATACAGCTTCCTTACTTACCTTAAGTAAATTCTGAAAACAAACAAAAAATAATTAAAAAATAAATAAAAACAGGGCAAAGGCAGACATAGGGTAAGTTAGTTGAACAGCTTCATTGTTGCATTAAGTGCAGGCAACAAAATATTACCAGCTATCTGACAAAGTAGATTAAATGAAAGTAATATATCTTACTTCTGGTGGAGACATTAAGGGTCTTTTAGTTGATCAGGTGATCTATGACAGTAGATATACTATACTCAATACTTATGATATTGATATTACATTTAAACAATGAATTCCAGATGTAGATTAAAGTATGCCTCATGGTGAAAGGTCATATTGAGAAAATAAAAAAATATTTTCATAGAGGGTTGTCTCTTAAACTAATCACTTTATGGCCTATGCATGAGCATTGCTCTGAGTGAATTTCCGTATCTTGGGGATGGCAGATAATAAGGCAAAAATTACTTTTCCTGAATTCTAATACATGCAGATGATATTCTATTATGCTTCAAAAACAGAGAAAGAAGTTGCAGAATAAATATATAGAAGTGTACATGATTTGGAATGCAATGATTGAATATAAAATACCTTTTTTGTGGAAAGACTTCTTTAGTATCAAAATGATAGGTGGGAACAAAGATATAGAGCAGCTGTAAGAACATGGCTTACAAAATGACAAAGTATAATTTTGGAAATTGATTGGAATAATGTCTGCTAACAATATGTTAATTCACAGATGCTGAATTTGGTTTTCAACACAGCAGAAGCTTCTTCAATTTGAGAAAGTCCAAAATGAATTCAATTAGTATATTTTTGAAGCTGTATGAGGACATTCCCCTGGATTTACTATTCTTCCATGCAAGACTAGCTTAGTCCTGCACAGACATGGCCGTTTAGGAGCAGGATATCAGCGCACCATCCATATTAATGAAGGCACGCTACCTGAGCTCCTAATCTTACACAGTGTAAGAGTGCAGTAAGAGTGCAGGGGGCGTGTCTGAGAGCAGAGCTCACAGAATATACACACCCCTGCAATGAAGAACAGCAGAAAGCCTGAAAAGAATGAGCGGGACTGCTCATAGGTGTATGCATACCCCCAGCAACATCCCCCCACATGTACAAGAGCAATAGTTAACACAAAAAATATAAAGATACTTTTTTTTTTTTTTTTTATGAAACAGATTAAATTTAACCATAGGTCCACGGGTTTGCTCATCACTTAGCTACAGTTAATGCAGCTTAAATAGCAGAAAAGGATAAAAAGCAAGATATATGCAAATAAAGCAGTATAGCAATAGTGTAGTGGGCAGAGCATTCACCTCACAAGCAGTCATTCCCGGTTCGAGTCCCACTCCAGCATATTCCATTTTCCATGTCAAATCACATTATGACCAATATTTTTAGTTGCGTAACCTACAAAATAACATATATTTGTGAACTGGAGTACTGCATTAAATGCAGATGTGAGGTGTCAGTGTCATAATGTTGCAAAGTCCACAGATAATCACATGTACCCCATGCAGTATATGCGCACAGGAATCAGTGATACAAATGGAAGGTAAAATGTGTAATGAATGATAACTCCATACAGCTTCCAAACCCCCCACCTTCCCAAGAACCATTAGACATTACTGTCTAAATTAGTGCTGTGGTAAGTGGGAGTAAGCACTAGTAAGCAAGTGTAAGCACTATTAAGCAGTAGTAATCAGGAATAACCATATGTAAGCACCAGTAAGCAGTTTAAGCCTGTTTGCATGGTGGTAAGCAATGCGCACACAGGTTAAGCGATATTGAAATTAACTCTCTGTAAGCATATTTAACCAGAGGTTAGCATTGCTTACTATCACGCAAACCCATGCAAACCAGCTTACATGTGCTTAAAAGTGCCTTAATCACTCTGTATCCAACAGCCTCTGTTCTGTCCAGCAACAAAATAAACAGCCTTTGCAGGTCTTGAACCCAGGACCCTATACACTACAGTCACGATAGTTAACCACCAAGCCATTACAACAGTACATAAGACTGAGGTATCACCAAACAAATCCTCACTATAGTAAAATCAAACTGAACATGTGAAAGGAATTAGTATACAGTCATATGTTCTATAACCTACTACATAACATAAATATGTAAACTGGAGTACTGAAGTAAGCCCAGATGTGAAGTGTAATTGTAATAGAGTGTTGAAGTCCCCTATTAAACACAAGGACCCCATACAGTGTACGCGCACATGAATCATGGATACCAGACATATATATATATATATATATATATATATATATATATATATATATATATATCAGTGGCGGATCCAGGAATCTGTGAAAGGGGGGGCGCAGTCTGGTCAGTCAACTACCAGGGTGGGAGTGAGAAAATGGGACACTTTTTTGGGGGGGGTGGTATAAAGATCACCTTAAGATGCTCTGACGTGTAAAAAGAAGGCAATATACATTCAGTTGACCGATAAATATATGGATGATCTCTTAATACAAAGTTCCTGCTCATAATTAACACTAAAAGGTATCTTTATTTTAACTGTGGAGCTTTTCTCCCCGGGCCTCCGCTGAAAATGGACCTACGTCCAGTCGGACACTCCCGGTCAACAAATATAAATAAATAAATAAAGTATTGTACATGGAACCTATAATCAGAACTGAATGTTAATCTCCACAGTTCTAGACAATGTTTGAAGAGAGAAACTGTTTGAAGTATACAGATGTACATTTTTCTGTGATAATATGTTTAACAGAATCACAATCACATAACACCAATGCAGTGAACTACAATTATATTTATAGTTGTTCATCATATTAATGCAGTAGCATTAGCTATATGGGTTATATCCTACCAAGGATATAACAGCCGGCCAACTTCCAAAGCTTCAGGCCACCTTCCACATACAAAAACTGAGCCGAGCTGACTAAAAGACAAGTTTGGTTACAAAGCCCTTCAGAGCTTTGCTTCTGCAAAGAGTATGACCCTCAGAGGCTTTTGAGGAGTGACGGTTAGCTTCTACTTTCGTTTGGTGGACAGATATGTTCTCTTTAGGGGGAAAAAACATCCATTTTCTTAATTTTGTTGTTGTTTTATTACTTTCCTTTTCAGGAAAGTTATTTAAAGCTAAGAATGGTGTGTTTTAACAGACTGTCTTGAGACTTTAACATACTTTTAAATGGAGAGCTTATTTTTTTTCTGTCAGTTTAAAAGTGGCATAAAATATATATATATATATATATATATATATATATATATATATATATATATATATTTTTTGCTTTTGTGGAGCTCACACAGAGTTTTAAAGTGTTTTCATAACCTGAAGAAGTCCTATTACCTTTGGATGAAAGCACTCAACATGTGTTATTGTAATAAAGCCTTTTTGCAGCACTTGACTCTGAAGACTTCTTCCTTTCCTTTCCTTTTCATTACTGTTGGTGCTTATGGTTTTATTAGAAGGAACAAGTAAGGCTTTCCTGTTGTGTTAGAATGCTCTGTCCATCATTGGTGAAGCTGCTGCTGCTATTAGTAATATGACTGGCCACATTTTTCCTGTAAAAAAAAAAGAGAAAACCAAGCATGTATCTACTCCTCCTCAATTTTCTGTGGATAGGAGTAGTTTACTGGATATTCAGGCTATTGCTCCTTCTTGTAAAGAAGTTTCTGGTCAAATAGATATTCCTTTTTTCCTGAAGAGATTCAGGATTCTGAATTTGAATAGGAGGAAGCAGGGACAAATACAGGGTTTTCTCCTCAGATTCCTGACTCAGAAGAGAGTTAATTTTCTGATTCTTCCTGTGGGGGTTTCTCTTTCTCTGAGGCTATTGCTAGAATGTGACAGTGTTTTCAGTGGGAGAACACTGAGGTTTCTAAGTCCCTCAGAAAATGCTCAGTTGTTACAGAAGGATTTTCCAGAACCTACACCTATTCCTCCTGTTATATCTGTTTTATAGGATGCGTTACTGCCTGTCATTTTCCTAATAGTCTGCCAGCTGCCCCTAAAAAGGCAGATAATATATATAAAGTTTTTCAGTCTTGTAAATGTTATACACTATTCCCAAACCTGACCCAGCAGCTATAGCTTTAATTGATCCCACTATACTAAGCATTTAGTTAATTCCAGTTCAACTCTTTCTGATAAGGATATGAAAAGTATTGATAGGTATGGGAAAAAAGTGTATACTTCTGCACATTTGATTTTCAGAATTTTGAATTGTCAGGCTCATATGTTAAAGTCTGTTCTGACAAATTATGGCAATATGAAGGAGTTTTTTTCTGCAGTTTCTTCTTGTGATGAAAACTCTGCTTTAAATAACTTAGTTTCCTCTATTGCACAGGTCACTTATCATTATTTGCAGTGTGCATATGACACTGTTAATACTTCTTCCAGAGCTATGGCCTTTGGTACTGTTTTGAGGTAATTTGAATGGCTGCATTGTCAGAACCTACCAGATGATATTAAAATGAGATTTTAAATTCTCACTTGGATAGAGATTTAACATTTGGCCCATCTACTGCAGAGGTGATTAAAAAGTATGATGAAAGGGGCAAGCTCATCCAAGGAATTGTTAAGATTGTTCAGCCCTCCTTTTCCAAATTTTCCAAGGGATTTTCTATCGCCTCATTCAGTTTTGGCAAAAAAGAATAAACTGTCTCTACAAAAGACAAGTAAATAGGCATTTAAGAATAAATGTTGGGGGGGGGGTCCAAAAAATAGTCTGTAACCACCCAAAACCAAGGACAGTCCAACAAGACTGAATGACTATACAAGAGACCTTGTGAATCTCTCCCACCCTGTCCCTCTTTTCTTCCAGAAAGTCTGGCTCTCCATTTTCCTCTTTAGCAACATATAGTTTCAGACAAATGCATTCTGAAAATCATTCAAGGTTTCAGATGGCAGTTGGAAGAAATTTTTTCTTTCTAGGGGGTTATTCCTCCACCTCCAGATCAGACTGTTTTGTTTCCACCAGTTCTTCATCACATGCTGTCCCAAGAAGCAAATGAACCAGTTTCTCCTTCTTAGGTTGGGAAGGGTCTTTATTCAAGGATGCTCCTAGTGCCAAAGAAAGAAAATTATTGGAGACCAATTCTGGATCTTTCTTCTCTAAGCCTGTTTTTGATAGTGCCCAAATTAAGTATGATATCACTTCATAACCTGTTACTGCGTCTACTTTTAAGTTTGCTCGGAATGTTAGATTTAAGAGATGCTCATCAGACACACTAGACATTACTTAAAGTTTAGTGTGTCTGGATCACTTTATCAGTTTTCCACCTTACCCTTTGGGTGATCCACTGCACCAGGAGTGTTTACAAAGTGTTTAGCTCCACTTATAGCTCATTGCAGGCTACAGGGTATCTAAAATTTTCCATATTTAGATGACATAATTATCTTTGTGGGGTCTTTCTCAAAGTGTCAGAAATCTCTCTCTTGGGTGAGAGAGATAAGCTAGGATTCCAAGTGAACATTCAAAAGTCTTACTTTACTCTTTCACATAGGATTGTGTTCCTGGCATGTCAACTACTCACCTCAGTTCAAAGAGCTTTTCTTCCACAGGAAAAAAAATAGATATTCACATAGATCTACTTCTAAGGTCTTCCACTCAGATTTTTATCACTGAGTAGGAATACCTCAAGATTTTGAATCTCATGGTATCTATGATTCTCATGATACCCCTGGCAAGATTCCACATGAGAAAGATACAACTGTATCTGAACTCTCCTTGGTTCCAGCATGAACACCTTTTATCTTTTCAAATCCCAATACTGAGGCATGTCAGAAGATAAATATTTTGGTGGAGACAACAGATATCCTTAAATCCTGGTTTCCCCTTCTCTTTCCCAGCTCCAAAGCAATCAGTCACTAAAGATGCTTCAGTTTTGATTGGGGAGCAGGTTCAGGAGGGATAAAAGTGCAGGGGGTGTGGGACACTAAGGACAGATACAAGCAAATAAATATCAAGGAAATGCTTGCCCTGATCAAGGCACTTAACTCTGTTAACCATCTTTGGTCCCTGGACCTTTTCAAGGACTGGTTACAGACAATGCCACAGTCATGTGGTACATCAACAAGCAAGATAGAGCCAAGTTGTACCCCCCTTTGAGACGGGTCTATAGCAGAACATCGAAGTTTTAAAACTTCAAATGTTCTAATGTCGACCCGGTTTGAGCGAATGCTAAAAATAGTGAAGCTGCAGAACACTGAATTCTTTCCTAGGGAAAGAATTCCATTGGCCAGTTTTGTGGCTTTGCTATTTTCAGTGCTGTGGTGGAAATTTACGGGTCGGGTTCAGGTAAGTGTGCAATTGTGTAATTGTTAGGATTAGGGTGTGGGTTAGGTGAGTTAGGGTTAGGGGTGGGTTAAGTGAGTTAGGGTTTGGCTGCGGGTTAGGTGAATTAGAGTTGGGGCGGGTTAAGTGAGTTAGGGCGTGGGTTAGCTGAGTGTGCAATAGTGACGGACCTTAGGGTTAGGGCTTGGGTTAAGATAAGTGGATAGATAGTAGTGTCTGTATAGTTTAGTGTAGGGTTAGTTGCAAGATTATAAGTGTATGTGTGTATTGATGTTTTTTAGGTGTGATTGTGTTGTATGTATGTATTTCAGAATAGCGAATGTTTTCCCAAGGAAAAAATTTGCTGTTCTGAATGTTCGATATTATGTGGTTTAACTATTTTAGGTTCGATGAAATAGCGATCGCTATTTTCATCTTTCAATAACGTGATATAAACCCTTTGAGACTAGCCATGTTAGCTTAGGACATAGCTTTGCAATACACTCTCACTCTACAGGCATCCTACATTCCATAAGAGCAAAACTGTGTGGCAGACAAGCTAAGCGGGACCAGTTAGACCTTCACGAATGGCACTAGATCAAGGGGTCTTCTACGATTTAATCCTTCTGTGGGGAGTTCCTCAAGTAGACATCTTTCCCTCCTCTCTAAACAATCAACTGGCAAGATTATGTTCCAGGACTCCATGCAAGAAGGCCTGGAAGACAGATGCCTTTTCTTTTCCTTGGACAGGAATGTTCCTGTATGCTTTTCCATCCTTTCCACTAATATACTGCCTAATTCCGAAGATTCAGAAATAATCCCCCCAAGATCATTGTGGTGACTCCCTTCTGGCCCATGCAGCCATGGTTCTCCCTTCTTTTGGAAATGGCTAGGAGCAGTTACCACAAGCTTCCTCACAGACTGGATCTACTCACACAAGAACAGAGGGTGTTTGATACACCCTAACATCAGTCAACTTCAATTGACTGCCTGGATGATAGGGTCTTAATTCCTTTTGGGCACATGTTTGCTGTGGACGTGCAGCAGGTACTAATGGAGGCAAGAAAGCCTGCTACTAGAAAAATCATATATGAGCAAATGAAAAAGGTTTCCTAGTTGGTGCCAACAACACAGCAAGCACCCATGCAGCCCTAGTTGGTCTCTGGATTTGCAATATTTGTGTGAATTACTACTCTACTGCATTTCTTATTCCCCTATCAAGGTTCATTTATTGCCCATTTCAGTTTGTCTGCCCATGGATCCTCCTCTTTCAATGCAGTCTCATTTCAAAATATTCTTGAAAGGGATTTTGCATAAGAGGCCTCCAAGAAAACTGGAGCTCCCTCCTTGTGATCTTCATTTTATGTTAAAGAAGCTCCATTTGAACCAGCTAATCTGGCTGACTTGAGATTCTTAAGATGGAAAAGTTTTACTGAATCCTCTAACCTCTGTAAGAAGGGTATCTGAGTTGCAAGCTGTTATGGTGAATTAACCCTAGCTCATTTTCTATAGGTGCAGGGTTTCTTTGAGAACAAATGCTTCTATTATGCCTAAAGTGGTATCCTAGTTTAAGCCAAACTATTCATCTCCGTTTTCTTTCCCGAACCTAAAAATAAGGGAGAAAGGATACAGATAAGTGGTCAATATGATGAACATAGTACAGTTGCATAAGTAAAACAGACCATAACAGTAGATGTTCTAATGATCACTGCTGCACTAGCTGCTCTCTCCCTCGATCCAATCTTGTTTTCTGGTGTGTTTCTATGCCGGGGTGAGGACATTAATTTTTGGTTGTTTCAAGCATTGTCCTTTCAAGGCTCAGCCTCCCCTCTCTTCAGCTCAGCTCAAGCTGCCTGACAATTTGGGCATGTGGAAGGTACCCTGAAGCTTTGGAAGCTGGCCAGCTGTTATATCCTTGACAGGATATAACCCATATAGCTAAAGTTACTGTAGCAGTGATCATCTGAACACCTGCTGTTATGGTAAGTTTCACTTACACAACTAAACTATATGGACATTCATATTAATAACCTTGCACCTAATAGTTCAAAGTGTCATGGTTTTCATATGCTTTTTCTAAAGCCATTGCTTCACCAACTTGTTTTTTTTTTTTCACATCCGCTTAAACTTTTACTTTTGTTTTTGAGATGAACTGACTACAACCACCATCTCTCAAATACATATCAATGTGTTGGAGAACTGGAAGCTTTGGCTCCAGAAGTTTCTGCTGTATCTCAATGCAAACAGACTTGCAGAAACACCAGAAAAAAGTTTAATGTGCATGTTATATGGGAAGAAAACATCAAACTATGTAATGCATTTAAACTCAAGGATGAAGAAAGAGAGCCAATTTAGCAGTTATTAGACAGAAGTTTGAAGCTTAATGTGAGCCAGAGAAAAAGCTGCCATTTGTCAGTCATTATTTGTTCAGAAGACTAAAAAATTAAGCAAAGCCATCGGGTAAAAGTTGCCACAAATAAAAATGAGCAAAACAGAATGAATAAAAGTCCAGCAACTAACACAGCACACACTGTAAGACGAAATTATAAAGGAAACATCACAGCTATGAAAAACAAAATCTTTAATCCAGCTGAAGGTAAGCACTTTCATAGTATCGAAACTGCTTCATCAGACCTAACTAAAAAAATACAACACTTCAACTATTTAAAACAGTGACCCCTCCCTCTTAGCATATCAAATCAATAAAAATATTTCAGCACGCAGAGTAATCAAACATGAATGAACATACAAAATAATCATTCAATTAACTAGAGACTCCTAAAATCAAGCTAGCGACTCAGTCGATCATAAAACAAGTACAAACTTAACATATCTCACAATTCAGTAATGCAGAAACTACCAAATATAACAAACAGCTAGATGGTCAATATGTTTTTGTTCCAACTGAATAGCGTGTAAAATCTCCATAATGTATAGTTTCTTCCTACCTAGCAGGCTACATAGACAATGGTGCCATCCTTCTACTGCATTCTGGGATCTAGGAAAACTTTCAGTACAAGTGTCATAATGAAAACTACGTCAAATATTGGAGGTATTCTTTCCGGACTCGTCCATCTAGTTTTTATTTTAAAATTGAATGAGCTTGTCTTCCGACAATAGCTTACCCAACGATTCCTGTCAGCTGTCACCAACGCGCCTAAATTACAAGAGGAGATGCAGTTGGAGGAGGACCTTATGTTATTAAAAAAAAAAATCATCATCTGACACCAACCTCCAATCACATCTCCGATGTACTTGGCGCATTGGTGACAGGATTCTTCAGGAAAGATGCACCTGATTTTCAAAAAAAAAAAAAAAGAAGAAAGTTTTAAAAGGGGCTGGCGCGAAAGAAGAAAGTTGAAAAAGGGGCCGGCGCGCGCCCCTGCGCCCATGCCTAAATCTGCCACTGTCCTAAATCTGCCACTGTATATATATATATATATATATATATATATATATATATATATATATATATATATATATATATAACATGTAATGAATAATAAATCAATGCCAAAAAGCAAATATTATGCAAAGTAAATATTAAGCAATGCTAAGCATTGCACAGGTCAGCTTAGTAGGTGTAAACAATGTGTAGGCCAGCTAACTCAATTTGTCCAGTAGTATACCCCTTTAAACAATGCCAATCTTAGGTAAGCAGGTTTGTCCATAGCTTAGCCTTTTCAACCATCCAATCATGGCCAAGTGTGGGAAATCGGACCTACTTAAACCCAATAAGTGGGAAGACATCTCATAACAGGAATGGGAGAGGGAGTGCACTTTCGGGCGCAGCGCTGGGTCATCCAGGAGTCCAGAGTCATGGCAGGACTCCTTGTTCATAGGTTCATAGATTAGTACTAAGCTAACTGCCCTTGCAAGCCATTTTAACCCTAGCCAATTATCTCTTGTGAGACTCAAACCCTGCACCTTGTGCTTGCAAGGCAAACACCTTAACCATTAGGCCACCATCCCAACCCCAAAGACCATCAGCAGAGACTGCTGCATGGCCAGTACCAGGGTTCCCAATATAAAGTGGAAGCCTGGGACCATCTCACCTGTGACCTCACCAGTGCCACTGGCATACCCCGAACTGGTGAGCAGGTCAGGCATCACTATGCTGACCTGAAGCAGCAAAAGGGGGATCTCTTGGATCAGTGGATCCAAGAGGCTAGGAGGACAGGGCAGGTCCCAGTAGTGTGTATCACTCCACTACCTGTGTAATAATTGCCAGGTGATGTATATTATGGATAGGTATGGCTAATTATTTCTCTTATCTCCTTCACAGCTGCAAGTGAGCGGGTTGTGAACCAGGAGGCCCATGGCTGTCACTTGGAAAGGTTGTGACGTGAGGTAGGTTAGTAGTACTCTTGCATGTACTGTCATAGGAAATAAATCTAACTGTATTAGTAAGTCAGCTGCCTGTAGAATACCTGTATTGTTTAATGCAAGTACTGAATACACCAGAGAATATAGTAGGACGAATCTCATATAGGTTGTATGTAAATAAAAGCATAATAGCCTGACAATAAAGGTCTAACTGCTGTACTGCACGTGTTTACTCCAGTATCATATGGTAATATAGAAATGCAATCACTTAACAGTACTGTTGTATTAAGCACTGTAACCCACACTGTGCAACACAAATAACAAATGTGTAGGAATGTCTGTATATGACTGGTGTAATCCGCAGAGGTCAGCTAGTACAACTGGGTGAGACATAGAAAACAGTGAAAAGACAGACAACAAAATCCAAATAGCACACACAACTGAGATGTGAACTGTTGTATTTTAGCACACACAGCCATGGTTCAAATCCTGGGAGTGGTAGTAGTTTGCATACAGAATCATACCCCACAACTGAACAGATATGTCCAGAATGTCCAGTATATTGGCCCATATCTGCTGCCTGTCACTGTGTCCCCCTGGGAAATCAGTGGGATGATCCCAGACATATAGGCTGCAAACAAGAAATACAACTGACTGTCACAGATCTATAAGAACAAACTAGTCAATCTAGCAACTCCCTTAACTGTTATGAGAGTAATAAGCCAAGTAGGTCCCATCTACACCCCCATGTTGTCAGGCTGTGTCCAGAGTGTGTACAGTAACAGTGTCAGATGTAAGTGCATAATACTAATGTAAAACTGGTACTTTGTGTGGCAACAGTCAGGTAGTGCTAACAAACATTGCTCCCACAGGTATGTCAAATACGAACACTGTGCCCAAAAATAAAAGCTTGATACCCTGTACTGGTACTGTTTACTTTGGTATTGTATGGCATTGTTAGTGTTGCAGTTGCTCTGAATAATAAGGTAGTACTCATCACTGTCACCCACACTCTGCTACATAATATAACTGTTTAGGAAATCCTGTATAAGAGTGATATAATACAAGGTCAGAATGTAAAACCACAGGAGAATTATACACAGAAATCAGATAAGAGATATACAGTGTTAGAAAAATATGTACTGATATGTGTTTGCTTAATGACAAATTAATGATCAAGTGTTTTTAATATGCTTTTCATTCTATTTCTTATGCAGTGATTTTTATAAATTGAGTTTCATACGAGGCCAAAAATAATCCTTATTGAAACTGCAGCATGCTTACTGAAACTTGCAAGTTGCCCTCTGACCTAGTAACTGCTAGCACAGCAATATTCTTGTTTATGCCTTGTGGAAATGTACTTGAGAAGCAGGTGTTAATCTGCTAGGTCAGAAGCATATGAATAGACAATATACCACTGAATAAATGTAATGATTCCAGACAGGCAGCCTTGTTCAGAGGATGGGAACCTCTGCAGCTGCATTAGTTTAGAGATAAGTTAGACAAAGACTTTTTAGAGAAATGAACTGCTAGCATTGTGTTCGATTTAGCTATAGTATCTTGAATGTAACATAACAAGTATCTAACTGAAAGTAACCAAGGCCATGTTGTTTTCCTCAGGATGTTTCACATAAAAATTGCTTAAATCAGCAGAAAAAAAAGGGAAAGATGGTCAGCAGATGATGACCAAAAGGTGGTAATTTGTTACGTCAGCATGGTAGGACAGGATTAATTTGATAACCTATAAAAATGAATGCATTTCCTGTTTCTGGTTAGACAAACTCTGTCTTAGCATGTTTTTGTCTCCTTGCTGCAAGATTAAAGTGCCTTAACCTGAACCTACCATGTTTTGATAATTTTTAAAGTATATTTTTCCTTTGACAGATTGGTCCTTCGGACCGGAATACGTATCTCTCACTCTGGACCTAAGTCAGAATTGGGCCCGGTGGCATGCATCTGTACGAAGAAGAGGCCAAATCGGCTCTTCTGCTTTGAAAGACCTCCGACTGAATTGTCGTTTGAAAGAGGCCAGCCACTGTTTCTGATCTGGGATTGGAGGACGAGTCAACGATCCGGTGGATCAACTCACGGAGAGTCAGGTAAGGAGGAATTACCTTATTTTTGTTTCAAGATCAGGGACTAGTTACAGAATTATTCTTTTTTTGTCAGGTAAATTGCTTATGCAAATTAGAGACAGAAGAAGGTGTTACTGTTTTTTGTCATAGATCAGGGAAACAGTATAATAGGTAGACAGTTATTCTAGATAAACTGTGAAAAAGGTGTAGATTTGTGGTACCACGTGATAGAAAGGGTTACGTAACAATTTGCAGCTTAGCTAAGATACCAGTGGGAAATCAGTGCACAAAAAGCTCCCGGGACACGCCCCTAACTGAAGACGTGAAGTATATGCAATTACAGCGTTCCGATAATGTTAAATATTATACCAAATGGGTCGATAAGTAAAAATTTGAGGGTAATTTAGATAAACTCGCACTTATGAAACTGTTAAAAATATACACAAAAGGCAAATTAAAAAAACAGAGACAATTAGGAGTCCCTCAGGCGCATAGGTGGCTTGAGGAAGCAAATTGTAGGGAGCAAAGAATTAAAAATTCAAAAACGATGTTTTTAGACAAAGAAGATAATAATTTAGTAATAGCAATGGCCCCTCCTTCGCCCCCTCCGCTTCCGTTTCCAGAATATGAAGCGAGTGGACGTGCTGATCCACCTATGCTATACCCAGCTGTCCCTGCAAAAGCACAACCGTTTGTCAGGGATCCCATCGAGACCAGGTCTAGAACACACGACTTGAGGAGGGAAATTGAATTAAATGAGTTAAATAGAGCATCACAAGCTATGGGCGAAGAAGAGATCTGTCCGCTCATAGAAGTACCGAATCCTCAGGCAGGACAGGCAGGACAGGATCCGACTCTTTTAGTTTATAGACCGTGGACACCGGAAGATATCTGGAAAGCCACAGAAGGTATTCCCCACCCAAAAGTGAATTTTAGGAAGTTTTTAGAAGATTTACAAGGTATGAGATTAAGTTACCATTTGAATGGAGAGGAAGTAGAAAAAGTAGTTAGACAAACTGTAGGTCCAGATTGGCACATGATTTGTGGTAGCTGGAATCCTCGTGACGCACAACTTAGACCACTCCCACATACTGACGCAGAACTGGATGGCAGAGTGAAAGGTCTGACAGACCGAATCTCTGAAAAGTGGAAGCCTAGGGCTGATTGGACTTGTATTAATCAATGCATACAGCAGGAAAAAGAAACAGTAGATGGGTACTATGCCAGATTATTAGAATGCTTTAACAATCATAGTGGCATGACAGTTCCTGAAAATCAAGTGAATGATTCCCCGTATGAACAACAATTGAAAAACGCATTTTTGAAAGGGTGCATTGCACCTATTAGTAGCTTCATTATGAAGCATATGACAGATCATCGAACAAGTAGGTTACAAGCCTTACTTGAATATGCTAGACATGCAGAAAGACATTTTAACAGTAAAAAGAAAAATAAAACCAAAGTATTTTCAGCAGAAGATGGGTCAGAAGTATTTGTAGTACAAACTGGGAAAAAGGGTAAGAAAAATACCCAGGGAAATAAACAATCAGACAAACGATCAGAAGATTTCGAAGAAAGAAAGAAAAAGGGTGAGTGTTTTAAGTGCGGGAAAAAAAGGACATTTAGCAAGGGATTGCAGGCTGAATAAGAAGGCGACTACAGAAAATAAGGAAGATGAGGAATGATTATATGATAGTCAGGAATCATTGAGTGAAAGTGAGCAGGAAAAGGTAAGTGTAAATGCGATAGTAGGAGTAGAGGATGTGACACAAGGGGTAGAGGATGTATATGAATACACAGACATAGAAGAAAATGAAATTTTGGACCTAGCTCTTTTGAGCTTAGACCTTTACTTAGCAGACACAAAACCAGAAGTGACGCTCCTGGTAGAGGGGAGGGAAGTAAAATATTTGTGCGACTAAGGGGCTTCACGGACCCTGATACACCCTTCCAAACTACCAGAAGATACAGAATCACCAGACTATATACTAGTGAAAGCAGCTAATGGACAACTATATCGGGAGCCACTCTCCCATGACATTACAATAATAGACCCTGTTTCAGGGATGACTCAGAAAAGTAAAACTGTAGTCTCTGCAAAATGCTCAGTGAATCTTCTGGGCAGAGATTTAATGCAGATATTTGGCATAGCAGTAGTTCCAACCATGCAGGGTATGGAAGCACAGCGACAAATGGACACTTTTGTAGTGCGACCGGAGGGTGAAATGCATTATTGGTACAGCCAGAACTTGGTTACGACTGGTCCAGGGGCAGTAACCGAAGAAATAATGAATGTAGCTATCAGTAAGTTCCCCTCCCTCGACATTGACAAACAGCATTTGTTGCATTGTACTCTATATTACTGTAATAGACCAGGTCCTGATAAAGATTATGAACAAGAACAGTTTCAGAACCATGCAAATAGGCTGGTATTGCGAAATGTGTACTGGGATGCAGAAGGGAACAGTGTAGCAAGCTGTTCATTGCCCCAGGAATTTTTGACACTCTACAAATCTAATCGACTGCCCCATGTTAGTTTGACTAAGAATAAAACTTTAAAATGGGCAGACTTAGGTGAGAAAGTCACGAGGTGGGAAAAACAGACAGAACTAGAACTCTCAGAACAAGGAGTACAAAAACAGAAATTGAATTGGATCACACAGACACACCCAGCTGTACACTCACAGGCCAGTGAGGATAGCTGAGTATTACTATTATTAGAAGAAGAGGAAAAAGCCTTGCGAGACATACCAGACATTCTCTGGTCAGCAGGGAAATCAGATGTAGGATTAATACGAACCGCAGGACCAGTTACCATAACACCAAAGTCAGCTTTTAGACCCCAGAAAAGACAGTATCCCTTGAGAAAGGATGCAGAGGTAGGAATCAAACCTATCATAGCAGCCTTACTCAAGGAAGGAGTCTTAATAGAATCCTCTGATTCACCATGTAACACACCTTTATTTCCTGTCAAGAAAGCAAACGGGGAATGGTGTATGGTCCAAAATCTACAAGCAGTGAACAATGCAGTTATACCTAGAGCACCAACGGTGCCAGATCCACACACCTTACTGAATGATTTAAAGCCAGAACAGAAATATTTTTCAGTGGTAGACATAAGTAATGCATTTTTCTTGATACCAATACACCCTGACAGCCAATATTGGTTTGCATTTACATTTCAGGGAAAGCGGTATACATATACCAGATTACCGCAGGGGTATTGTGAAAGTCCAACGATATTTGCACAAGAAATGGCAAGCAACCTGGCGGGATTTATCCCACTGAAAGGTAGTCAGATTCTACTTTATGTAGACGACATTCTGCTGGCAACCCCCACCCAGCAAGAATGCAAAGAAGACACGATAACTTTGTTACAATTCTTAGCTACTCAAGGTCACAAAGTAAACAAAGACAAGTTACAGCTTTGGAGAAAACAAGTTAAATACTTAGGATATGTAATATCCAAAGAAGGTAGAATATTAGATGAAGACGGAAAAGCAGCAGTTTTACAAGCACCTAGACCAACTACCAAGAAGGAAATGATGTCCTTCCTGGGAACTACTAATTTTTGTCGGAGTTGGATACCAAACTATACTTTGGAATCTGCTCCACTGGCTGATTTAATATTTAAAAAGCCGATGGCTGCACAGGATTTATTACAATGGACACCTGAAGCAGAAGCAGCTTTCTGTAAGCTGACACAATTGATAGCATCATCCTTAGTTTTAGGATTACCAAACTATAACAAGCAGTTTATTCAAACTGTAGATTGTAAGCAAGGTTATATGACATCAGTGTTGACACAGCAACATGGGGACAAACAACGCCCCATAGCTTATTATTCATGACCGTTAGATCCAGTGGCACAGTCTTTGCCCCACTGTGTAGAAGCAGTAGTTGCAGCTGCAATGGCAGCGCAGGCTTCAGCCTCAGTAGTATTGTTCCACCCTCTCACATTGAGAGTGCCTCATGCAGTCGCAATCATTTTACTGCAAGAAAAAGTAGCATATCTTTCTCCAGCTAGGCATCTTTCCTGTATGACCATTCTGTTGGGCCAACCTCATAGGACAATTGAACGATGCACAACTTTGAATCCGTCAACTTTGCTTCCAACCCCTGTAGATGGCAAACCGCACTGCTGCCTGCAGGAGATTGAGCAAAAGACACTACCTAGACAAGACCTTATGGATGCTTCCTTGGATGATGCCGAGGTGACATGCTGTGTGGATGGCTCGTGCAGGAGGGGTCCTACAGGACAGAACCTAGTGGGGTATGCAGTCGTTTCTGATACTGAAACTTTAGAAGCAAAATCTTTGCCACACAACTTATCTGCACAAGCAGCAGAACTGATTGCCCTAACGAGGGCATGTACCTTAGCAAAAGGTAAGAAAGTGAACATTTATACTGACAGTCAGTATGCTTTTTCTACTGTACATGTTTTTGCGCAACAGTGGAAAAATAGATGAATGATAACATCTACTGGTAAACCGATTAATCATGTGCAACTTATTTTAGACTTGTTAGATTCAATTCAGTTACCTAAGAAAGTAGCTGTTTGCAAATGCGTAGCTCATACAAAACAACAGGATAGAATTTCAAAAGGTAATGCACGGGCTGATACAGCTGCAAAGCAGGCAGCTTCAGCCACAGAAACTTTTCTTTTGAGCGAGGAATTACAACCCTCAGAGACTTTATATTTAGAAATGTTAAAAACAATGCAGACACTTACTACAAATCTTGAGAAACAAAAGTGGATAAAACGAGGAGCAATCCTCGAAAAGGGACTGTACATCTCCAAGGAAAAGAAACCAATTTTGCCATCTAATTTATTTAGATATGCAGCATTGTTGAGCCATGGGCAGAGCCATGTCTCAACAGGGGGGATGGTACAGTTAGTGAATCGAGTGTTTACAACCTATGGGTTTACAAACTATACAAAAAAATTTTGTGCAGTATGCCATGTTTGTAACAAGCATCATGCACAAGGGGCATTGAAGCCTAAGCGAGGGAATTTTCCAACACCACCATATCCATTCCATACCATTTGTATGGACTTCATAGAATTGAATAAATGTGAGAATAAGAAATACTGCCTAGTTATTATAGACATGTTTTCCAAATGGGTAGAAGCATTTCCAACTAAAAACCCAGATGCAGCTATGGTTGCAAAGGTCCTTGTTAAGAATTTATACCCAGATTTGGGATACCGGAAAAAATTTATAGTGATAAAGGGACACATTTTGTGAACCAAACAATCCAGCAACTTAGTCGTTACTTCAGAATATCGTTAAAGAATCATTATGCGTATCACCCCCAATCTGCAGGACTAGTAGAGCAGCATAATGGGGTACTGAAGAATAGACTTAGGAAACTGATAGAAGAAACACAGAAAAATTGGGTGCACTGTTTGCCTTTAGCACTGTTGAGTATGAGAACTGTTCCAAATGTAAAGGGATTAACTCCTTTTGAAACTTTGTTTGGGAGGGCATATTATACACCTCAGTGGAAACCTTTCATGTCTACAGAGCAGGAGGCTGACAGTTCACTTGAAGGATATATGAGGAGATTTTTGAATAACAAACTTTTGCAGTTAAATTCTGTTTCAGATAAAGAGCAACCGAAATCGGAAGCACCAGTAGCCCCAGGCACTTGGGTCTGGGTGAAGATTATGAAACAGAAGAATTGGAGCTCTCCGAAGTGGGAAGATCCATACCAGGTACTGCTGTCAACACCCACCGCAGTCAAAATCGTGGAACGAGCTTCATGGATCCATTTGACACACTGTAAACTGGTTAAAAACTTTGAACTGGACAAAAACTTTGTTACTGTTGCACAACAAGAACAGAATGGCCAGATACAGAGTGAGTAGAAACACTGAACAATTTCAAAAAACTTGTACGATTGTTTTTGTTGCAATATTGATCACACTGTTCTTTTTGCTGTGGCCATACCTTTTTCCTGCCACAAAGGTTGAACTGATTAGACGTAATGAACCAAACATAGACTGGCATCTGAACTTTAACACTTATCAGGCAATTACATTTGTATACACAGAGACTTTCAATGTTTTGAACTGCTGGGTCTGTACGGCCATACCAACAGCAGACAGGGGTTTGTTAATGACTGCTATCCCCTAGGGGTCAATGAGACCTGGGAAAATCAGTTTTTTGACACAGTTGCTATTAAAGCACAAGATAAGGTAGCACTGTATTTGCCTGTGACACAAAAAGGAATTGTATGTTTTTATAAAAATGACTCCATCCAAGTTGGGTGGAGTAAATGTAATGTTACTGTACAGTACAAATGTTATAGAAAACCAGATGATTTGAATGGATATTGTAGTACAGATTATGACTCATTTTTGAAATCTATGCATAAAACTCTTGATCAGGTACAACACAATCCTGTACTTTTCAAACAGTTATCAGTGATAGATAAGAAAATGTTTCATGCAGGGCAGTCATTTCGTAACAAAGTAATGACAAAAGTAGAGGACTGTTATTTTGTATGTGGGAAAAAGGCATATAAATGGTTACCTGAGAATTGGCCTGACAGTTGTTTTTTGGGATACCTGGTTCTGGCCATCCGACACACTGCAGCTTTGCCTCAAGGGAGTATTCGAAATACTTGCGACGTAACCAAAAAGACTGTTAAGAAACCGGAGAATCCAGTGGGATGAATTGAAGCAGGGTGGAAAGACCATCGTAATGTGGGAACCAAACTTGTACACATGTACTTGAGTGATGCTGCTATATCCTGGGCAGGTATATCACCCATGTATGGCGGAGTCAAATCAATATGGGAACTGCAAAAACTGTCTAAACTTCTCAAAATAATGAGTAATGCAACTTTTTCTGCCTTTAAACTGATAACTGATGAACTGAATGCCATGAGAACTGTAGTGCTTCAAAACCGAATGGCTCTTGACTTCACCCTAGCGGTGAGAGGCGGAACTTGTGCTTTGATCAAAGAAGAATGCTGTGCGTTCATCCCTGACCACCAGCATGAGATAAACGATCATCTTGAGGTGATTCAGCAAGTGTCGGCCATGACTAAACCAGGCCCAAACCCTCTGACAGAGTTTTTTCAGAATGCCTTTGGGGGGGTGGGGTTCCATCTTTATGAACATACTGATTGCTGTTGGGGTAGGTTTACTCCTAATAGGAGCTTGTATTTGTTGCGGAATCCCCTGCATGAAGAAATTAATTAAGGAATTAATAGATATATCCGTATCTGAAACTATGTATCAAAGTACTGAATTTGAAGAGCTGCTAGAATGTGAGACGCTTTCATAAAAGTTTAAACTAAATGACTTTCTTAACTGCAAATCCTAAATGGAAGAGGTTAGGAAAAGAAGCAAACTGTTTATCTTTTTTTGAAAATAGAATAAAAAGTATTAACAGGAGGGAGATGTTAGAAAAATATGTATTAATATGTGTTTGCTTAATGACAAATTAATGATCAAGTGTTTTTAATATGCTTTTCATTCTATTTCTTATGCAGTGATTTTTATAAATTGAGTTTCATATGAGGCCAAAATAATCCTTATTGAAACTGCAGCATGCTTACTGAAACTTGCAAGTTGCCCTCTGACCTAGTAACTGCTAGCACAGCAATATTCTTGTTTATGCCTTGTGAAAATGTATTTGAGAAGCAGGTGTTAATCTGCTAGGTCAGAAGCATATGAATAGACAATATACCATTGAATAAATGTAATGATTCCAGACAGACAGCCTTGTTCAGAGGATGGGAACCTCTGCAGCTGCAGTAGTTTAGAGATAAGTTAGACAAAGGCTTTTTAGAGAAATGAACTGCTAGCATTGTGTTCAATTTAGCTATAGTATCTTGAATGTAACATAACAAGTATCTAACTGAAAGTAACCAAGGCCATGTTGTTTTCCTCAGGATGTTTCACATAAAAATTGTTTAAATCAGCAGAAAATCATGGGCAAGATGGTCAGCAGATGATGACCAAAAGGTGGTAATTCGTTACGTCAGCATGGTAGGACAGGATTAGTTTGATAACCTATAAAAATAAATGCATTTCCTGTTTCTGTTTAGACAAACTCTGTATTAGCAGATTTTTGTCTCCTTGCTGCAAGATTAAAGTGCCTTAACCTGAACCTACCGTGTTTTGATCATTTTTAAAGTATATTTTTCCTTTGACATACAGCAATATCCATATAGCACACACAACTGTGATGGACAGTGTTTTAGTGTTAGCAAACACAACCATGGTCTGAATCCTGAGAGTGGATGTAGTCTGCATACAGAATCATACCCCACAACTGTACAGATATCTCCATAATGTCCAGTATATTGTCCCATATCTGATGCCTGTCACCCCGTCCCCCTGGGAAATCAGTGGGATGATCCCAGACATATAGGCTGCAAACAAGATGTACAACTTATTGTCACACATCTATAAGAACAAACCTGTCACTGTAGCAACTCCCCAAACTGTTATGAGAGTAATAAGACAAATATGTCCCATCTACACCCCCATGTTGTCAAGCTGTGACCAGAGTGTGTACAGTAATAGAGTGAGATGTAAGTGCACAATACTAATGTGAAATCTGGTACTTTGTGTGGCAACATTCAGGTAGTGCTAACAAACATTGCTCCCACAGGTACGTCAGATATGAACACTGTGCCGAGAAATAAAAGCTTGATACCCTGTACTGGTACTGTTTACTCTGGTACTGTATGGCATTGTGAGTGTTGCAGTTGCCCTGAATAATAAGGTAGTACTCATCACTGTCACCCACACTGTGCTACATAATATAACTGTCTGGGAAATCATGTATAAGAGTGTTGTAAGTCACTAAAGGTTGAAGAGGGCAATAGTCTACATATGTCCCGGTTCTCCTGCATGTGGTCAAGACATGGCCAGAGTCTGTGCAAAACGAGATGGACAGGTATGTGCATAACATCAACCTGGAATCTGGGAGTATGTGTAAAAACAGTTAATTAGTGTTAACAAGCAATTCCTCCACAGGTATACCAGGTAAGAAGTGTATATTGCAGGTAAAGCCAGTTCATGTATACAGATGTCGACAGCCATATCACTGTCCAAACTAAGGCAATAGGGTAGTGTGGTAATACTTGTAAGGTACAGATAACAGCACTGACTAGGAAAGTAATGTGAACTACAGGATTATACTAGTTGTTAATTGACATCTCCCCCCCCACCATATCTCCAACAATACACTAAATGCCCACCTCAATTGGTACGTGATGACTTTACTGTCATGTTGGGACATATGTCCTATTGCTTGATAATTATTTAAATCCATTTCTATGCATGTGCTATGCTGAAATACTCCAACACAGGTGGCACGGTGCCATCAATGTACCTGCATGCTGTTGTTATCACCACTGTGGTCCCATATATGCATCTGTTCCATTTGATATGCAACTGTTCCATATCTGGTGTTTGGGTTAATGGAATATCTATGCATGCTGTTATACCTAATCCCAGAATGTGTTGACTATTACTAACCCACATATGTCGATAAACCATAAACACCATAGCACGTATGGGAATGCGGGTCCCAGTGCACCCACCTGTCCCACCTCAGCTGGCCGTGGCATCGGGCACCAGTACATCTGGTGACCAACCCAGGACCTCCTTGTCCATTGGTCCTGCACCACCTTTCGGTGGAACCATCATAGGGGATGGGGCTCGCCCCCCCCGGGAGCGGGCGCAGACAGGAACCTGTCACCCATCGCCGGGTCTTGGTGCATAGTGAGCTCCATCAGCAGTTTGGACATCTGCTATGCCAGCTTGAGGGCCGTGTGTTGCAACTAGAGGTTCGGCCTCTCTCTCCGACTCAGCCCCCAGCACAGCCACCTTCGGGGCTGTGAAGGTGCAGTGGTGACTGCCCATGGGTGGGGCCCACTGTCCCACTGTTTCCACTAGGGGCCTCATGGGCTTCTGATTTCCCAACACCCCTCCTCATCAAGGTGTTTACCCCTCACATGTGTCATATACTGCCCCTGTATGCATCTTGTTTGTCTTGTCTGTTAATCTACCCAGCCTACCTCCCCAAATATACCTACGATCCCTCCCCAACATCCCACTCTCACCTGAAAAAAAAAATCTGTTCCCAAAAAAAAATATTGCCCCATACATAACTGTCCTTTTCACACACGTGTCCACTGGACACATGTAATCTGGTCTAATTGGCATCACAACATATTATTGTTGTTCTCACCCCTCTCTCAGGGGTTTGAGTGTCTAAATCTACCTCCAAATTCAGTGCATATGCACAGCTGTTGCTGTAGAAGAAATGAGCAGCTGTGGAGCTTCCCTGCACCCTTCCTGCACATGCCTAGCTATTTTCCGCACTGTTTTTCCCTCCTTGTGCCCCTTGTTCACCACTTTTCTATCAACCCTTTTTTATTTTCATTTAAAGAAA